>NC_132821.1:1063936-1153936 GCF_048594095.1 Paramormyrops kingsleyae | reverse complement strand
TCCGCCAGCTCTCTGCTCCGCTTCTCCCGGCTGCTAATTAAGCGCTGGCTCAGGCGGCGAAGGCACTTACGTGTCCTCTGCAGCGGGTACTGTTGTCCGGGCGGGCGCTCCTCCGTGAGGAGGTCCGCGCCCCGGGTGGCCAGCTCCAGGGCTACAGGATCCTACAGTACTTTGGGTTGGGAGCGCCAAAACACAAAGTCTTGCAGGAGACCGATCCGGTGGTGCTCGGTCTCCTGCGTTGTGCTGTTTGGGAGATCCGTCATTCTGTCAGCTTTCGCGGGGAAGGCGAGCAGGGAGGCCGGCAAAGTGCAGCCAGAACGTCGGGTAAACGGGATTTATTTGCCAAAGACGGACAAGCACGGACAACACTCTGACACTACAATGACGGATCTGGCATACATGGGGAGACGCGGACTAATACACATGGGACTAGGCAAGAGAAACAGGACACAGGTGATCACAATTAGGAATGAACGCGAGGTAATGAGGGGGCGTGGCGCACACTAGGATCGTACGGAGCGGATCGTGACACTTACAATGTGCAAAAGTACATGCAATAATATACTAGCACACTGTCAACAAAGCCTCTTAAAATCTACCCCTTATCGCAGAACGTTGCCCTAGGGCAACGAAAAGATAAACTATATTTCAGAACCTGCAAAAAAATAAAATAAATAAATAAATCCTGGAAAAAAAAAAAAAAAGACTTCTCTACAGCTTCATAGACACGCACATATTTTTTCTTATCTACTGTTAACGCCAATATAAATAAGATTAGTAAAGGAAGTGCAGCGGGCGGCCTCATTTGCACTCAGTGGGACTGCCGGCCCCATTCACACCTAGATGATCAGGCGGGCCCGTTCGCACCTAGTTGACCGGGCGGCCGCATTTTCGTAGTTGAAAAGGCGCCCGGATTTGCATGCATTTGACCAGGTCGGCCACATTTACACATAGTTGAAAAGGCGGCCGCATTAACATTTAGTGGGCCCCATTCACGCCTAATTTAGGGCGGTGGGGGTGGAGCTGGGGTGTGGGGTGGGGGTTTAGCGCGGTGTGGTTGGAGCTGGGGATGGGCAGTGGCCAGCTCCCGGAGGCCTCCCGGTGCTCCCCGTGGGCCCCTGTGCACTCCCCGGGCCGCCAATGGCAGAGGCCCGGTGGCCAGGAAGGACAAATGTCCCGAAATTGACCAGACGACACCAGGCCTCCTGTCCAGGCAGGGGGCGGAGCCTCCCCAGCCTCGCCGGCCCGCCCGATCTTTGGGGCGGGCCCTGCGGGCGGTACTCCGGTATGGTACCAGCAAGATATCAGGGGAGAGCCGATCGCTTACAGGCTCCGCCATGAGAAGTCGGCCCGGTCGTCTTTCATAGTTGAAAAGGCGGCCTCCGAGTCCTACGTCTGACAGACAGTCAGACGTGATCCACTCTGGCAGGGCCCCTCCCTACACCGAAGACTATGTCGGTTGGAAGAGAATGGCGCACGACGCCCTCCTCTTCCACCACCACCACCGACGGGAGAAAGAAAGGGGCCGGTCGGTGGACCAGGCGGCCGGGGCCATAGAGGCGGGCCTGGCCAGGGTTCTGTGCGATGGCCGGTGCCTCTCAAACTCACCCCGCTGCTGCGTTTGGCCTCGGTGGACCAGGCGGCTTTACTTGCAGCTGAGTTTGAGAGGCCTCGCAGACTAACCCCGCTGCAGCTCCAAACCCTAGGCATAGGCCAGACGGGCAACCATAGCTACAGCCTTAGGACAAGGGCAACAGGGGCAGCCTCCGCCCAAGGCCTAAGCATAGGCCGCAGTGACAACCCAGGGGCCAAGGGGACGGGACGGGACGAGGGAGTGACGGAGGGGACACGGAGGGAGCAGGGGGGAACACCGGTGTGCTGCGGGCGGGACTGCAGAGCCGGGCTGGACGGGAGAGGCGGCCTCAGGCAGGGCCGCGGGCAGGACGGGAGAGGCGGCCTCAGGCAGGGCTGCGGGCATGTGTCCAGCAGAGGGGCGCCTCAGCGGGCGCCGCCATCACTTGGTCAGCAGGGGGCGCCTTGGCAGGCACCTCGGGCGTGTGTCCAGCAGGGGGCGCCTCGGCAGGTACCTCGGGCGCCTCAATCACGTGGCCAGCAGGCGGCGCCTCGGCGGGCACCTCAGGCGTGCGGCCAGCAGGGGGCGCCACGGGCAGAGCGGAGGCAGCAGCAGGCGTGCGACCGGCAGGGGGCGCCTCGGCAGGTACCTCGGGCGCCTCAATCACGTGGCCAGCAGGGGGCGCCTCGGCGGGCACCTCAGGCGTGCGGCCAGCAGGGGGCGCCAAGGGCAGAGCGGAGGCAGCTGCAGGCGTGCGACCAGCAGGGTGCGCCTCGGCTGGCGCCGCCGTCACGCGGCCAGCAGGGGGCGCAACCGCGGCCACCTCAGGCAGCTCAGGCGCCGGCAGGACAAGCGAGACGGGCAGTTCAGGCGCCGGCAGGACAGGCGAGACGGGCAGATCAGGCATTTCAAGTGCCGGCAGGACAGGCGAGACGGGCAGATCAGGCATTTCAAGTGCCGGCAGGACAGGCGAGACAGGCAGTTCAGGTGCTGGCAGGACAGGCGAGACAGGCAGTTCAGGTGCCGGCAGGACAGGCGGCTGGTCTCCGTCGGGACCGACCAGGCGGGTAGGGGTGCAGTCGTCCCAGGCGGGAAGCAGAGAGCAGGCTCCTAGGTACAGCGTTGGAGCTGCTTCCGCCAGCTCTCTGCTCCGCTTCTCCCGGCTGCTAATTAAGCGCTGGCTCAGGCGGCGAAGGCACTTACGTGTCCTCTGCAGCGGGTACTGTTGTCCGGGCGGGCGCTCCTCCGTGAGGAGGTCCACGCCCCGGGTGGCCAGCTCCAGGGCTACAGGATCCTACAGTACTTTGGGTTGGGAGCGCCAAAACACAAAGTCTTGCAGGAGACCGATCCGGTGGTGCTCGGTCTCCTGCGTTGTGCTGTTTGGGAGATCCGTCATTCTGTCAGCTTTCGCGGGGAAGGCGAGCAGGGAGGCCGGCAAAGTGCAGCCAGAACGTCGGGTAAACGGGATTTATTTGCCAAAGACGGACAAGCACGGACAACACTCTGACACTACAATGACGGATCTGGCATACATGGGGAGACGCGGACTAATACACATGGGACTAGGCAAGAGAAACAGGACACAGGTGATCACAATTAGGAATGAACGCGAGGTAATGAGGGGGCGTGGCGCACACTAGGATCGTACGGAGCGGATCGTGACACTTACAATGTGCAAAAGTACATGCAATAATATACTAGCACACTGTCAACAAAGCCTCTTAAAATCTACCCCTTATCGCAGAACGTTGCCCTAGGGCAACGAAAAGATAAACTATATTTCAGAACCTGCAAAAAAATAAAATAAATAAATAAATCCTGGAAAAAAAAAAAAAAAGACTTCTCTACAGCTTCATAGACACGCACATATTTTTTCTTATCTACTGTTAACGCCAATATAAATAAGATTAGTAAAGGAAGTGCAGCGGGCGGCCTCATTTGCACTCAGTGGGACTGCCGGCCCCATTCACACCTAGATGATCAGGCGGGCCCGTTCGCACCTAGTTGACCGGGCGGCCGCATTTTCGTAGTTGAAAAGGCGCCCGGATTTGCATGCATTTGACCAGGTCGGCCACATTTACACATAGTTGAAAAGGCGGCCGCATTAACATTTAGTGGGCCCCATTCACGCCTAATTTAGGGCGGTGGGGGTGGAGCTGGGGTGTGGGGTGGGGGTTTAGCGCGGTGTGGTTGGAGCTGGGGATGGGCAGTGGCCAGCTCCCGGAGGCCTCCCGGTGCTCCCCGTGGGCCCCTGTGCACTCCCCGGGCCGCCAATGGCAGAGGCCCGGTGGCCAGGAAGGACAAATGTCCCGAAATTGACCAGACGACACCAGGCCTCCTGTCCAGGCAGGGGGCGGAGCCTCCCCAGCCTCGCCGGCCCGCCCGATCTTTGGGGCGGGCCCTGCGGGCGGTACTCCGGTATGGTACCAGCAAGATATCAGGGGAGAGCCGATCGCTTACAGGCTCCGCCATGAGAAGTCGGCCCGGTCGTCTTTCATAGTTGAAAAGGCGGCCTCCGAGTCCTACGTCTGACAGACAGTCAGACGTGATCCACTCTGGCAGGGCCCCTCCCTACACCGAAGACTATGTCGGTTGGAAGAGAATGGCGCACGACGCCCTCCTCTTCCACCACCACCACCACCACCACCACCACCACCGACGGGAGAAAGAAAGGGGCCGGTCGGTGGACCAGGCGGCCGGGGCCATAGAGGCGGGCCTGGCCAGGGTTCTGTGCGATGGCCGGTGCCTCTCAAACTCACCCCGCTGCTGCGTTTGGCCTCGGTGGACCAGGCGGCTTTACTTGCAGCTGAGTTTGAGAGGCCTCGCAGACTAACCCCGCTGCAGCTCCAAACCCTAGGCATAGGCCAGACGGGCAACCATAGCTACAGCCTTAGGACAAGGGCAACAGGGGCAGCCTCCGCCCAAGGCCTAAGCATAGGCCGCAGTGACAACCCAGGGGCCAAGGGGACGGGACGGGACGAGGGAGTGACGGAGGGGACACGGAGGGAGCAGGGGGGAACACCGGTGTGCTGCGGGCGGGACTGCAGAGCCGGGCTGGACGGGAGAGGCGGCCTCAGGCAGGGCCGCGGGCAGGACGGGAGAGGCGGCCTCAGGCAGGGCTGCGGGCATGTGTCCAGCAGAGGGGCGCCTCAGCGGGCGCCGCCATCACTTGGTCAGCAGGGGGCGCCTTGGCAGGCACCTCGGGCGTGTGTCCAGCAGGGGGCGCCTCGGCAGGTACCTCGGGCGCCTCAATCACGTGGCCAGCAGGCGGCGCCTCGGCGGGCACCTCAGGCGTGCGGCCAGCAGGGGGCGCCACGGGCAGAGCGGAGGCAGCAGCAGGCGTGCGACCGGCAGGGGGCGCCTCGGCAGGTACCTCGGGCGCCTCAATCACGTGGCCAGCAGGGGGCGCCTCGGCGGGCACCTCAGGCGTGCGGCCAGCAGGGGGCGCCAAGGGCAGAGCGGAGGCAGCTGCAGGCGTGCGACCAGCAGGGTGCGCCTCGGCTGGCGCCGCCGTCACGCGGCCAGCAGGGGGCGCAACCGCGGCCACCTCAGGCAGCTCAGGCGCCGGCAGGACAAGCGAGACGGGCAGTTCAGGCGCCGGCAGGACAGGCGAGACGGGCAGATCAGGCATTTCAAGTGCCGGCAGGACAGGCGAGACAGGCAGTTCAGGTGCTGGCAGGACAGGCGAGACAGGCAGTTCAGGTGCCGGCAGGACAGGCGGCTGGTCTCCGTCGGGACCGACCAGGCGGGTAGGGGTGCAGTCGTCCCAGGCGGGAAGCAGAGAGCAGGCTCCTAGGTACAGCGTTGGAGCTGCTTCCGCCAGCTCTCTGCTCCGCTTCTCCCGGCTGCTAATTAAGCGCTGGCTCAGGCGGCGAAGGCACTTACGTGTCCTCTGCAGCGGGTACTGTTGTCCGGGCGGGCGCTCCTCCGTGAGGAGGTCCGCGCCCCGGGTGGCCAGCTCCAGGGCTACAGGATCCTACAGTACTTTGGGTTGGGAGCGCCAAAACACAAAGTCTTGCAGGAGACCGATCCGGTGGTGCTCGGTCTCCTGCGTTGTGCTGTTTGGGAGATCCGTCATTCTGTCAGCTTTCGCGGGGAAGGCGAGCAGGGAGGCCGGCAAAGTGCAGCCAGAACGTCGGGTAAACGGGATTTATTTGCCAAAGACGGACAAGCACGGACAACACTCTGACACTACAATGACGGATCTGGCATACATGGGGAGACGCGGACTAATACACATGGGACTAGGCAAGAGAAACAGGACACAGGTGATCACAATTAGGAATGAACGCGAGGTAATGAGGGGGCGTGGCGCACACTAGGATCGTACGGAGCGGATCGTGACACTTACAATGTGCAAAAGTACATGCAATAATATACTAGCACACTGTCAACAAAGCCTCTTAAAATCTACCCCTTATCGCAGAACGTTGCCCTAGGGCAACGAAAAGATAAACTATATTTCAGAACCTGCAAAAAAATAAAATAAATAAATAAATCCTGGAAAAAAAAAAAAAAGACTTCTCTACAGCTTCATAGACACGCACATATTTCTTCTTATCTACTGTTAACGCCAATATAAATAAGATTAGTAAAGGAAGTGCAGCGGGCGGCCTCATTTGCACTCAGTGGGACTGCCGGCCCCATTCACACCTAGATGATCAGGCGGGCCCGTTCGCACCTAGTTGACCGGGCGGCCGCATTTTCGTAGTTGAAAAGGCGCCCGGATTTGCATGCATTTGACCAGGTCGGCCACATTTACACATAGTTGAAAAGGCGGCCGCATTAACATTTAGTGGGCCCCATTCACGCCTAATTTAGGGCGGTGGGGGTGGAGCTGGGGTGTGGGGTGGGGGTTTAGCGCGGTGTGGTTGGAGCTGGGGATGGGCAGTGGCCAGCTCCCGGAGGCCTCCCGGTGCTCCCCGTGGGCCCCTGTGCACTCCCCGGGCCGCCAATGGCAGAGGCCCGGTGGCCAGGAAGGACAAATGTCCCGAAATTGACCAGACGACACCAGGCCTCCTGTCCAGGCAGGGGGCGGAGCCTCCCCAGCCTCGCCGGCCCGCCCGATCTTTGGGGCGGGCCCTGCGGGCGGTACTCCGGTATGGTACCAGCAAGATATCAGGGGAGAGCCGATCGCTTACAGGCTCCGCCATGAGAAGTCGGCCCGGTCGTCTTTCATAGTTGAAAAGGCGGCCTCCGAGTCCTACGTCTGACAGACAGTCAGACGTGATCCACTCTGGCAGGGCCCCTCCCTACACCGAAGACTATGTCGGTTGGAAGAGAATGGCGCACGACGCCCTCCTCTTCCACCACCACCACCACCACCACCACCACCACCACCACCACCGACGGGAGAAAGAAAGGGGCCGGTCGGTGGACCAGGCGGCCGGGGCCATAGAGGCGGGCCTGGCCAGGGTTCTGTGCGATGGCCGGTGCCTCTCAAACTCACCCCGCTGCTGCGTTTGGCCTCGGTGGACCAGGCGGCTTTACTTGCAGCTGAGTTTGAGAGGCCTCGCAGACTAACCCCGCTGCAGCTCCAAACCCTAGGCATAGGCCAGACGGGCAACCATAGCTACAGCCTTAGGACAAGGGCAACAGGGGCAGCCTCCGCCCAAGGCCTAAGCATAGGCCGCAGTGACAACCCAGGGGCCAAGGGGACGGGACGGGACGAGGGAGTGACGGAGGGGACACGGAGGGAGCAGGGGGGAACACCGGTGTGCTGCGGGCGGGACTGCAGAGCCGGGCTGGACGGGAGAGGCGGCCTCAGGCAGGGCCGCGGGCAGGACGGGAGAGGCGGCCTCAGGCAGGGCTGCGGGCATGTGTCCAGCAGAGGGGCGCCTCAGCGGGCGCCGCCATCACTTGGTCAGCAGGGGGCGCCTTGGCAGGCACCTCGGGCGTGTGTCCAGCAGGGGGCGCCTCGGCAGGTACCTCGGGCGCCTCAATCACGTGGCCAGCAGGCGGCGCCTCGGCGGGCACCTCAGGCGTGCGGCCAGCAGGGGGCGCCACGGGCAGAGCGGAGGCAGCAGCAGGCGTGCGACCGGCAGGGGGCGCCTCGGCAGGTACCTCGGGCGCCTCAATCACGTGGCCAGCAGGGGGCGCCTCGGCGGGCACCTCAGGCGTGCGGCCAGCAGGGGGCGCCAAGGGCAGAGCGGAGGCAGCTGCAGGCGTGCGACCAGCAGGGTGCGCCTCGGCTGGCGCCGCCGTCACGCGGCCAGCAGGGGGCGCAACCGCGGCCACCTCAGGCAGCTCAGGCGCCGGCAGGACAAGCGAGACGGGCAGTTCAGGCGCCGGCAGGACAGGCGAGACGGGCAGATCAGGCATTTCAAGTGCCGGCAGGACAGGCGAGACAGGCAGTTCAGGTGCTGGCAGGACAGGCGAGACAGGCAGTTCAGGTGCCGGCAGGACAGGCGGCTGGTCTCCGTCGGGACCGACCAGGCGGGTAGGGGTGCAGTCGTCCCAGGCGGGAAGCAGAGAGCAGGCTCCTAGGTACAGCGTTGGAGCTGCTTCCGCCAGCTCTCTGCTCCGCTTCTCCCGGCTGCTAATTAAGCGCTGGCTCAGGCGGCGAAGGCACTTACGTGTCCTCTGCAGCGGGTACTGTTGTCCGGGCGGGCGCTCCTCCGTGAGGAGGTCCGCGCCCCGGGTGGCCAGCTCCAGGGCTACAGGATCCTACAGTACTTTGGGTTGGGAGCGCCAAAACACAAAGTCTTGCAGGAGACCGATCCGGTGGTGCTCGGTCTCCTGCGTTGTGCTGTTTGGGAGATCCGTCATTCTGTCAGCTTTCGCGGGGAAGGCGAGCAGGGAGGCCGGCAAAGTGCAGCCAGAACGTCGGGTAAACGGGATTTATTTGCCAAAGACGGACAAGCACGGACAACACTCTGACACTACAATGACGGATCTGGCATACATGGGGAGACGCGGACTAATACACATGGGACTAGGCAAGAGAAACAGGACACAGGTGATCACAATTAGGAATGAACGCGAGGTAATGAGGGGGCGTGGCGCACACTAGGATCGTACGGAGCGGATCGTGACACTTACAATGTGCAAAAGTACATGCAATAATATACTAGCACACTGTCAACAAAGCCTCTTAAAATCTACCCCTTATCGCAGAACGTTGCCCTAGGGCAACGAAAAGATAAACTATATTTCAGAACCTGCAAAAAAATAAAATAAATAAATAAATCCTGGAAAAAAAAAAAAAAGACTTCTCTACAGCTTCATAGACACGCACATATTTCTTCTTATCTACTGTTAACGCCAATATAAATAAGATTAGTAAAGGAAGTGCAGCGGGCGGCCTCATTTGCACTCAGTGGGACTGCCGGCCCCATTCACACCTAGATGATCAGGCGGGCCCGTTCGCACCTAGTTGACCGGGCGGCCGCATTTTCGTAGTTGAAAAGGCGCCCGGATTTGCATGCATTTGACCAGGTCGGCCACATTTACACATAGTTGAAAAGGCGGCCGCATTAACATTTAGTGGGCCCCATTCACGCCTAATTTAGGGCGGTGGGGGTGGAGCTGGGGTGTGGGGTGGGGGTTTAGCGCGGTGTGGTTGGAGCTGGGGATGGGCAGTGGCCAGCTCCCGGAGGCCTCCCGGTGCTCCCCGTGGGCCCCTGTGCACTCCCCGGGCCGCCAATGGCAGAGGCCCGGTGGCCAGGAAGGACAAATGTCCCGAAATTGACCAGACGACACCAGGCCTCCTGTCCAGGCAGGGGGCGGAGCCTCCCCAGCCTCGCCGGCCCGCCCGATCTTTGGGGCGGGCCCTGCGGGCGGTACTCCGGTATGGTACCAGCAAGATATCAGGGGAGAGCCGATCGCTTACAGGCTCCGCCATGAGAAGTCGGCCCGGTCGTCTTTCATAGTTGAAAAGGCGGCCTCCGAGTCCTACGTCTGACAGACAGTCAGACGTGATCCACTCTGGCAGGGCCCCTCCCTACACCGAAGACTATGTCGGTTGGAAGAGAATGGCGCACGACGCCCTCCTCTTCCACCACCACCACCACCACCACCACCACCACCGACGGGAGAAAGAAAGGGGCCGGTCGGTGGACCAGGCGGCCGGGGCCATAGAGGCGGGCCTGGCCAGGGTTCTGTGCGATGGCCGGTGCCTCTCAAACTCACCCCGCTGCTGCGTTTGGCCTCGGTGGACCAGGCGGCTTTACTTGCAGCTGAGTTTGAGAGGCCTCGCAGACTAACCCCGCTGCAGCTCCAAACCCTAGGCATAGGCCAGACGGGCAACCATAGCTACAGCCTTAGGACAAGGGCAACAGGGGCAGCCTCCGCCCAAGGCCTAAGCATAGGCCGCAGTGACAACCCAGGGGCCAAGGGGACGGGACGGGACGAGGGAGTGACGGAGGGGACACGGAGGGAGCAGGGGGGAACACCGGTGTGCTGCGGGCGGGACTGCAGAGCCGGGCTGGACGGGAGAGGCGGCCTCAGGCAGGGCCGCGGGCAGGACGGGAGAGGCGGCCTCAGGCAGGGCTGCGGGCATGTGTCCAGCAGAGGGGCGCCTCAGCGGGCGCCGCCATCACTTGGTCAGCAGGGGGCGCCTTGGCAGGCACCTCGGGCGTGTGTCCAGCAGGGGGCGCCTCGGCAGGTACCTCGGGCGCCTCAATCACGTGGCCAGCAGGCGGCGCCTCGGCGGGCACCTCAGGCGTGCGGCCAGCAGGGGGCGCCACGGGCAGAGCGGAGGCAGCAGCAGGCGTGCGACCGGCAGGGGGCGCCTCGGCAGGTACCTCGGGCGCCTCAATCACGTGGCCAGCAGGGGGCGCCTCGGCGGGCACCTCAGGCGTGCGGCCAGCAGGGGGCGCCAAGGGCAGAGCGGAGGCAGCTGCAGGCGTGCGACCAGCAGGGTGCGCCTCGGCTGGCGCCGCCGTCACGCGGCCAGCAGGGGGCGCAACCGCGGCCACCTCAGGCAGCTCAGGCGCCGGCAGGACAAGCGAGACGGGCAGTTCAGGCGCCGGCAGGACAGGCGAGACGGGCAGATCAGGCATTTCAAGTGCCGGCAGGACAGGCGAGACAGGCAGTTCAGGTGCTGGCAGGACAGGCGAGACAGGCAGTTCAGGTGCCGGCAGGACAGGCGGCTGGTCTCCGTCGGGACCGACCAGGCGGGTAGGGGTGCAGTCGTCCCAGGCGGGAAGCAGAGAGCAGGCTCCTAGGTACAGCGTTGGAGCTGCTTCCGCCAGCTCTCTGCTCCGCTTCTCCCGGCTGCTAATTAAGCGCTGGCTCAGGCGGCGAAGGCACTTACGTGTCCTCTGCAGCGGGTACTGTTGTCCGGGCGGGCGCTCCTCCGTGAGGAGGTCCGCGCCCCGGGTGGCCAGCTCCAGGGCTACAGGATCCTACAGTACTTTGGGTTGGGAGCGCCAAAACACAAAGTCTTGCAGGAGACCGATCCGGTGGTGCTCGGTCTCCTGCGTTGTGCTGTTTGGGAGATCCGTCATTCTGTCAGCTTTCGCGGGGAAGGCGAGCAGGGAGGCCGGCAAAGTGCAGCCAGAACGTCGGGTAAACGGGATTTATTTGCCAAAGACGGACAAGCACGGACAACACTCTGACACTACAATGACGGATCTGGCATACATGGGGAGACGCGGACTAATACACATGGGACTAGGCAAGAGAAACAGGACACAGGTGATCACAATTAGGAATGAACGCGAGGTAATGAGGGGGCGTGGCGCACACTAGGATCGTACGGAGCGGATCGTGACACTTACAATGTGCAAAAGTACATGCAATAATATACTAGCACACTGTCAACAAAGCCTCTTAAAATCTACCCCTTATCGCAGAACGTTGCCCTAGGGCAACGAAAAGATAAACTATATTTCAGAACCTGCAAAAAAATAAAATAAATAAATAAATCCTGGAAAAAAAAAAAAAAAGACTTCTCTACAGCTTCATAGACACGCACATATTTTTTCTTATCTACTGTTAACGCCAATATAAATAAGATTAGTAAAGGAAGTGCAGCGGGCGGCCTCATTTGCACTCAGTGGGACTGCCGGCCCCATTCACACCTAGATGATCAGGCGGGCCCGTTCGCACCTAGTTGACCGGGCGGCCGCATTTTCGTAGTTGAAAAGGCGCCCGGATTTGCATGCATTTGACCAGGTCGGCCACATTTACACATAGTTGAAAAGGCGGCCGCATTAACATTTAGTGGGCCCCATTCACGCCTAATTTAGGGCGGTGGGGGTGGAGCTGGGGTGTGGGGTGGGGGTTTAGCGCGGTGTGGTTGGAGCTGGGGATGGGCAGTGGCCAGCTCCCGGAGGCCTCCCGGTGCTCCCCGTGGGCCCCTGTGCACTCCCCGGGCCGCCAATGGCAGAGGCCCGGTGGCCAGGAAGGACAAATGTCCCGAAATTGACCAGACGACACCAGGCCTCCTGTCCAGGCAGGGGGCGGAGCCTCCCCAGCCTCGCCGGCCCGCCCGATCTTTGGGGCGGGCCCTGCGGGCGGTACTCCGGTATGGTACCAGCAAGATATCAGGGGAGAGCCGATCGCTTACAGGCTCCGCCATGAGAAGTCGGCCCGGTCGTCTTTCATAGTTGAAAAGGCGGCCTCCGAGTCCTACGTCTGACAGACAGTCAGACGTGATCCACTCTGGCAGGGCCCCTCCCTACACCGAAGACTATGTCGGTTGGAAGAGAATGGCGCACGACGCCCTCCTCTTCCACCACCACCACCACCACCACCACCACCACCACCACCACCGACGGGAGAAAGAAAGGGGCCGGTCGGTGGACCAGGCGGCCGGGGCCATAGAGGCGGGCCTGGCCAGGGTTCTGTGCGATGGCCGGTGCCTCTCAAACTCACCCCGCTGCTGCGTTTGGCCTCGGTGGACCAGGCGGCTTTACTTGCAGCTGAGTTTGAGAGGCCTCGCAGACTAACCCCGCTGCAGCTCCAAACCCTAGGCATAGGCCAGACGGGCAACCATAGCTACAGCCTTAGGACAAGGGCAACAGGGGCAGCCTCCGCCCAAGGCCTAAGCATAGGCCGCAGTGACAACCCAGGGGCCAAGGGGACGGGACGGGACGAGGGAGTGACGGAGGGGACACGGAGGGAGCAGGGGGGAACACCGGTGTGCTGCGGGCGGGACTGCAGAGCCGGGCTGGACGGGAGAGGCGGCCTCAGGCAGGGCCGCGGGCAGGACGGGAGAGGCGGCCTCAGGCAGGGCTGCGGGCATGTGTCCAGCAGAGGGGCGCCTCAGCGGGCGCCGCCATCACTTGGTCAGCAGGGGGCGCCTTGGCAGGCACCTCGGGCGTGTGTCCAGCAGGGGGCGCCTCGGCAGGTACCTCGGGCGCCTCAATCACGTGGCCAGCAGGCGGCGCCTCGGCGGGCACCTCAGGCGTGCGGCCAGCAGGGGGCGCCACGGGCAGAGCGGAGGCAGCAGCAGGCGTGCGACCGGCAGGGGGCGCCTCGGCAGGTACCTCGGGCGCCTCAATCACGTGGCCAGCAGGGGGCGCCTCGGCGGGCACCTCAGGCGTGCGGCCAGCAGGGGGCGCCAAGGGCAGAGCGGAGGCAGCTGCAGGCGTGCGACCAGCAGGGTGCGCCTCGGCTGGCGCCGCCGTCACGCGGCCAGCAGGGGGCGCAACCGCGGCCACCTCAGGCAGCTCAGGCGCCGGCAGGACAAGCGAGACGGGCAGTTCAGGCGCCGGCAGGACAGGCGAGACGGGCAGATCAGGCATTTCAAGTGCCGGCAGGACAGGCGAGACAGGCAGTTCAGGTGCTGGCAGGACAGGCGAGACAGGCAGTTCAGGTGCCGGCAGGACAGGCGGCTGGTCTCCGTCGGGACCGACCAGGCGGGTAGGGGTGCAGTCGTCCCAGGCGGGAAGCAGAGAGCAGGCTCCTAGGTACAGCGTTGGAGCTGCTTCCGCCAGCTCTCTGCTCCGCTTCTCCCGGCTGCTAATTAAGCGCTGGCTCAGGCGGCGAAGGCACTTACGTGTCCTCTGCAGCGGGTACTGTTGTCCGGGCGGGCGCTCCTCCGTGAGGAGGTCCGCGCCCCGGGTGGCCAGCTCCAGGGCTACAGGATCCTACAGTACTTTGGGTTGGGAGCGCCAAAACACAAAGTCTTGCAGGAGACCGATCCGGTGGTGCTCGGTCTCCTGCGTTGTGCTGTTTGGGAGATCCGTCATTCTGTCAGCTTTCGCGGGGAAGGCGAGCAGGGAGGCCGGCAAAGTGCAGCCAGAACGTCGGGTAAACGGGATTTATTTGCCAAAGACGGACAAGCACGGACAACACTCTGACACTACAATGACGGATCTGGCATACATGGGGAGACGCGGACTAATACACATGGGACTAGGCAAGAGAAACAGGACACAGGTGATCACAATTAGGAATGAACGCGAGGTAATGAGGGGGCGTGGCGCACACTAGGATCGTACGGAGCGGATCGTGACACTTACAATGTGCAAAAGTACATGCAATAATATACTAGCACACTGTCAACAAAGCCTCTTAAAATCTACCCCTTATCGCAGAACGTTGCCCTAGGGCAACGAAAAGATAAACTATATTTCAGAACCTGCAAAAAAATAAAATAAATAAATAAATCCTGGAAAAAAAAAAAAAAGACTTCTCTACAGCTTCATAGACACGCACATATTTCTTCTTATCTACTGTTAACGCCAATATAAATAAGATTAGTAAAGGAAGTGCAGCGGGCGGCCTCATTTGCACTCAGTGGGACTGCCGGCCCCATTCACACCTAGATGATCAGGCGGGCCCGTTCGCACCTAGTTGACCGGGCGGCCGCATTTTCGTAGTTGAAAAGGCGCCCGGATTTGCATGCATTTGACCAGGTCGGCCACATTTACACATAGTTGAAAAGGCGGCCGCATTAACATTTAGTGGGCCCCATTCACGCCTAATTTAGGGCGGTGGGGGTGGAGCTGGGGTGTGGGGTGGGGGTTTAGCGCGGTGTGGTTGGAGCTGGGGATGGGCAGTGGCCAGCTCCCGGAGGCCTCCCGGTGCTCCCCGTGGGCCCCTGTGCACTCCCCGGGCCGCCAATGGCAGAGGCCCGGTGGCCAGGAAGGACAAATGTCCCGAAATTGACCAGACGACACCAGGCCTCCTGTCCAGGCAGGGGGCGGAGCCTCCCCAGCCTCGCCGGCCCGCCCGATCTTTGGGGCGGGCCCTGCGGGCGGTACTCCGGTATGGTACCAGCAAGATATCAGGGGAGAGCCGATCGCTTACAGGCTCCGCCATGAGAAGTCGGCCCGGTCGTCTTTCATAGTTGAAAAGGCGGCCTCCGAGTCCTACGTCTGACAGACAGTCAGACGTGATCCACTCTGGCAGGGCCCCTCCCTACACCGAAGACTATGTCGGTTGGAAGAGAATGGCGCACGACGCCCTCCTCTTCCACCACCACCACCGACGGGAGAAAGAAAGGGGCCGGTCGGTGGACCAGGCGGCCGGGGCCATAGAGGCGGGCCTGGCCAGGGTTCTGTGCGATGGCCGGTGCCTCTCAAACTCACCCCGCTGCTGCGTTTGGCCTCGGTGGACCAGGCGGCTTTACTTGCAGCTGAGTTTGAGAGGCCTCGCAGACTAACCCCGCTGCAGCTCCAAACCCTAGGCATAGGCCAGACGGGCAACCATAGCTACAGCCTTAGGACAAGGGCAACAGGGGCAGCCTCCGCCCAAGGCCTAAGCATAGGCCGCAGTGACAACCCAGGGGCCAAGGGGACGGGACGGGACGAGGGAGTGACGGAGGGGACACGGAGGGAGCAGGGGGGAACACCGGTGTGCTGCGGGCGGGACTGCAGAGCCGGGCTGGACGGGAGAGGCGGCCTCAGGCAGGGCCGCGGGCAGGACGGGAGAGGCGGCCTCAGGCAGGGCTGCGGGCATGTGTCCAGCAGAGGGGCGCCTCAGCGGGCGCCGCCATCACTTGGTCAGCAGGGGGCGCCTTGGCAGGCACCTCGGGCGTGTGTCCAGCAGGGGGCGCCTCGGCAGGTACCTCGGGCGCCTCAATCACGTGGCCAGCAGGCGGCGCCTCGGCGGGCACCTCAGGCGTGCGGCCAGCAGGGGGCGCCACGGGCAGAGCGGAGGCAGCAGCAGGCGTGCGACCGGCAGGGGGCGCCTCGGCAGGTACCTCGGGCGCCTCAATCACGTGGCCAGCAGGGGGCGCCTCGGCGGGCACCTCAGGCGTGCGGCCAGCAGGGGGCGCCAAGGGCAGAGCGGAGGCAGCTGCAGGCGTGCGACCAGCAGGGTGCGCCTCGGCTGGCGCCGCCGTCACGCGGCCAGCAGGGGGCGCAACCGCGGCCACCTCAGGCAGCTCAGGCGCCGGCAGGACAAGCGAGACGGGCAGTTCAGGCGCCGGCAGGACAGGCGAGACGGGCAGATCAGGCATTTCAAGTGCCGGCAGGACAGGCGAGACGGGCAGATCAGGCATTTCAAGTGCCGGCAGGACAGGCGAGACAGGCAGTTCAGGTGCTGGCAGGACAGGCGAGACAGGCAGTTCAGGTGCCGGCAGGACAGGCGGCTGGTCTCCGTCGGGACCGACCAGGCGGGTAGGGGTGCAGTCGTCCCAGGCGGGAAGCAGAGAGCAGGCTCCTAGGTACAGCGTTGGAGCTGCTTCCGCCAGCTCTCTGCTCCGCTTCTCCCGGCTGCTAATTAAGCGCTGGCTCAGGCGGCGAAGGCACTTACGTGTCCTCTGCAGCGGGTACTGTTGTCCGGGCGGGCGCTCCTCCGTGAGGAGGTCCACGCCCCGGGTGGCCAGCTCCAGGGCTACAGGATCCTACAGTACTTTGGGTTGGGAGCGCCAAAACACAAAGTCTTGCAGGAGACCGATCCGGTGGTGCTCGGTCTCCTGCGTTGTGCTGTTTGGGAGATCCGTCATTCTGTCAGCTTTCGCGGGGAAGGCGAGCAGGGAGGCCGGCAAAGTGCAGCCAGAACGTCGGGTAAACGGGATTTATTTGCCAAAGACGGACAAGCACGGACAACACTCTGACACTACAATGACGGATCTGGCATACATGGGGAGACGCGGACTAATACACATGGGACTAGGCAAGAGAAACAGGACACAGGTGATCACAATTAGGAATGAACGCGAGGTAATGAGGGGGCGTGGCGCACACTAGGATCGTACGGAGCGGATCGTGACACTTACAATGTGCAAAAGTACATGCAATAATATACTAGCACACTGTCAACAAAGCCTCTTAAAATCTACCCCTTATCGCAGAACGTTGCCCTAGGGCAACGAAAAGATAAACTATATTTCAGAACCTGCAAAAAAATAAAATAAATAAATAAATCCTGGAAAAAAAAAAAAAAAGACTTCTCTACAGCTTCATAGACACGCACATATTTTTTCTTATCTACTGTTAACGCCAATATAAATAAGATTAGTAAAGGAAGTGCAGCGGGCGGCCTCATTTGCACTCAGTGGGACTGCCGGCCCCATTCACACCTAGATGATCAGGCGGGCCCGTTCGCACCTAGTTGACCGGGCGGCCGCATTTTCGTAGTTGAAAAGGCGCCCGGATTTGCATGCATTTGACCAGGTCGGCCACATTTACACATAGTTGAAAAGGCGGCCGCATTAACATTTAGTGGGCCCCATTCACGCCTAATTTAGGGCGGTGGGGGTGGAGCTGGGGTGTGGGGTGGGGGTTTAGCGCGGTGTGGTTGGAGCTGGGGATGGGCAGTGGCCAGCTCCCGGAGGCCTCCCGGTGCTCCCCGTGGGCCCCTGTGCACTCCCCGGGCCGCCAATGGCAGAGGCCCGGTGGCCAGGAAGGACAAATGTCCCGAAATTGACCAGACGACACCAGGCCTCCTGTCCAGGCAGGGGGCGGAGCCTCCCCAGCCTCGCCGGCCCGCCCGATCTTTGGGGCGGGCCCTGCGGGCGGTACTCCGGTATGGTACCAGCAAGATATCAGGGGAGAGCCGATCGCTTACAGGCTCCGCCATGAGAAGTCGGCCCGGTCGTCTTTCATAGTTGAAAAGGCGGCCTCCGAGTCCTACGTCTGACAGACAGTCAGACGTGATCCACTCTGGCAGGGCCCCTCCCTACACCGAAGACTATGTCGGTTGGAAGAGAATGGCGCACGACGCCCTCCTCTTCCACCACCACCACCACCACCACCGACGGGAGAAAGAAAGGGGCCGGTCGGTGGACCAGGCGGCCGGGGCCATAGAGGCGGGCCTGGCCAGGGTTCTGTGCGATGGCCGGTGCCTCTCAAACTCACCCCGCTGCTGCGTTTGGCCTCGGTGGACCAGGCGGCTTTACTTGCAGCTGAGTTTGAGAGGCCTCGCAGACTAACCCCGCTGCAGCTCCAAACCCTAGGCATAGGCCAGACGGGCAACCATAGCTACAGCCTTAGGACAAGGGCAACAGGGGCAGCCTCCGCCCAAGGCCTAAGCATAGGCCGCAGTGACAACCCAGGGGCCAAGGGGACGGGACGGGACGAGGGAGTGACGGAGGGGACACGGAGGGAGCAGGGGGGAACACCGGTGTGCTGCGGGCGGGACTGCAGAGCCGGGCTGGACGGGAGAGGCGGCCTCAGGCAGGGCCGCGGGCAGGACGGGAGAGGCGGCCTCAGGCAGGGCTGCGGGCATGTGTCCAGCAGAGGGGCGCCTCAGCGGGCGCCGCCATCACTTGGTCAGCAGGGGGCGCCTTGGCAGGCACCTCGGGCGTGTGTCCAGCAGGGGGCGCCTCGGCAGGTACCTCGGGCGCCTCAATCACGTGGCCAGCAGGCGGCGCCTCGGCGGGCACCTCAGGCGTGCGGCCAGCAGGGGGCGCCACGGGCAGAGCGGAGGCAGCAGCAGGCGTGCGACCGGCAGGGGGCGCCTCGGCAGGTACCTCGGGCGCCTCAATCACGTGGCCAGCAGGGGGCGCCTCGGCGGGCACCTCAGGCGTGCGGCCAGCAGGGGGCGCCAAGGGCAGAGCGGAGGCAGCTGCAGGCGTGCGACCAGCAGGGTGCGCCTCGGCTGGCGCCGCCGTCACGCGGCCAGCAGGGGGCGCAACCGCGGCCACCTCAGGCAGCTCAGGCGCCGGCAGGACAAGCGAGACGGGCAGTTCAGGCGCCGGCAGGACAGGCGAGACGGGCAGATCAGGCATTTCAAGTGCCGGCAGGACAGGCGAGACAGGCAGTTCAGGTGCTGGCAGGACAGGCGAGACAGGCAGTTCAGGTGCCGGCAGGACAGGCGGCTGGTCTCCGTCGGGACCGACCAGGCGGGTAGGGGTGCAGTCGTCCCAGGCGGGAAGCAGAGAGCAGGCTCCTAGGTACAGCGTTGGAGCTGCTTCCGCCAGCTCTCTGCTCCGCTTCTCCCGGCTGCTAATTAAGCGCTGGCTCAGGCGGCGAAGGCACTTACGTGTCCTCTGCAGCGGGTACTGTTGTCCGGGCGGGCGCTCCTCCGTGAGGAGGTCCGCGCCCCGGGTGGCCAGCTCCAGGGCTACAGGATCCTACAGTACTTTGGGTTGGGAGCGCCAAAACACAAAGTCTTGCAGGAGACCGATCCGGTGGTGCTCGGTCTCCTGCGTTGTGCTGTTTGGGAGATCCGTCATTCTGTCAGCTTTCGCGGGGAAGGCGAGCAGGGAGGCCGGCAAAGTGCAGCCAGAACGTCGGGTAAACGGGATTTATTTGCCAAAGACGGACAAGCACGGACAACACTCTGACACTACAATGACGGATCTGGCATACATGGGGAGACGCGGACTAATACACATGGGACTAGGCAAGAGAAACAGGACACAGGTGATCACAATTAGGAATGAACGCGAGGTAATGAGGGGGCGTGGCGCACACTAGGATCGTACGGAGCGGATCGTGACACTTACAATGTGCAAAAGTACATGCAATAATATACTAGCACACTGTCAACAAAGCCTCTTAAAATCTACCCCTTATCGCAGAACGTTGCCCTAGGGCAACGAAAAGATAAACTATATTTCAGAACCTGCAAAAAAATAAAATAAATAAATAAATCCTGGAGAAAAAAAAAAAGACTTCTCTACAGCTTCATAGACACGCACATATTTTTTCTTATCTACTGTTAACGCCAATATAAATAAGATTAGTAAAGGAAGTGCAGCGGGCGGCCTCATTTGCACTCAGTGGGACTGCCGGCCCCATTCACACCTAGATGATCAGGCGGGCCCGTTCGCACCTAGTTGACCGGGCGGCCGCATTTTCGTAGTTGAAAAGGCGCCCGGATTTGCATGCATTTGACCAGGTCGGCCACATTTACACATAGTTGAAAAGGCGGCCGCATTAACATTTAGTGGGCCCCATTCACGCCTAATTTAGGGCGGTGGGGGTGGAGCTGGGGTGTGGGGTGGGGGTTTAGCGCGGTGTGGTTGGAGCTGGGGATGGGCAGTGGCCAGCTCCCGGAGGCCTCCCGGTGCTCCCCGTGGGCCCCTGTGCACTCCCCGGGCCGCCAATGGCAGAGGCCCGGTGGCCAGGAAGGACAAATGTCCCGAAATTGACCAGACGACACCAGGCCTCCTGTCCAGGCAGGGGGCGGAGCCTCCCCAGCCTCGCCGGCCCGCCCGATCTTTGGGGCGGGCCCTGCGGGCGGTACTCCGGTATGGTACCAGCAAGATATCAGGGGAGAGCCGATCGCTTACAGGCTCCGCCATGAGAAGTCGGCCCGGTCGTCTTTCATAGTTGAAAAGGCGGCCTCCGAGTCCTACGTCTGACAGACAGTCAGACGTGATCCACTCTGGCAGGGCCCCTCCCTACACCGAAGACTATGTCGGTTGGAAGAGAATGGCGCACGACGCCCTCCTCTTCCACCACCACCACCACCACCACCACCACCACCACCGACGGGAGAAAGAAAGGGGCCGGTCGGTGGACCAGGCGGCCGGGGCCATAGAGGCGGGCCTGGCCAGGGTTCTGTGCGATGGCCGGTGCCTCTCAAACTCACCCCGCTGCTGCGTTTGGCCTCGGTGGACCAGGCGGCTTTACTTGCAGCTG
Source organism: Paramormyrops kingsleyae (assembly GCF_048594095.1). Classification (NCBI taxonomy): domain Eukaryota; kingdom Metazoa; phylum Chordata; class Actinopteri; order Osteoglossiformes; family Mormyridae; genus Paramormyrops; species Paramormyrops kingsleyae. The sequence continues at coordinate 1,133,431 of NC_132821.1, read as the reverse complement.
AGTTTGAGAGGCCTCGCAGACTAACCCCGCTGCAGCTCCAAACCCTAGGCATAGGCCAGACGGGCAACCATAGCTACAGCCTTAGGACAAGGGCAACAGGGGCAGCCTCCGCCCAAGGCCTAAGCATAGGCCGCAGTGACAACCCAGGGGCCAAGGGGACGGGACGGGACGAGGGAGTGACGGAGGGGACACGGAGGGAGCAGGGGGGAACACCGGTGTGCTGCGGGCGGGACTGCAGAGCCGGGCTGGACGGGAGAGGCGGCCTCAGGCAGGGCCGCGGGCAGGACGGGAGAGGCGGCCTCAGGCAGGGCTGCGGGCATGTGTCCAGCAGAGGGGCGCCTCAGCGGGCGCCGCCATCACTTGGTCAGCAGGGGGCGCCTTGGCAGGCACCTCGGGCGTGTGTCCAGCAGGGGGCGCCTCGGCAGGTACCTCGGGCGCCTCAATCACGTGGCCAGCAGGCGGCGCCTCGGCGGGCACCTCAGGCGTGCGGCCAGCAGGGGGCGCCACGGGCAGAGCGGAGGCAGCAGCAGGCGTGCGACCGGCAGGGGGCGCCTCGGCAGGTACCTCGGGCGCCTCAATCACGTGGCCAGCAGGGGGCGCCTCGGCGGGCACCTCAGGCGTGCGGCCAGCAGGGGGCGCCAAGGGCAGAGCGGAGGCAGCTGCAGGCGTGCGACCAGCAGGGTGCGCCTCGGCTGGCGCCGCCGTCACGCGGCCAGCAGGGGGCGCAACCGCGGCCACCTCAGGCAGCTCAGGCGCCGGCAGGACAAGCGAGACGGGCAGTTCAGGCGCCGGCAGGACAGGCGAGACGGGCAGATCAGGCATTTCAAGTGCCGGCAGGACAGGCGAGACGGGCAGATCAGGCATTTCAAGTGCCGGCAGGACAGGCGAGACAGGCAGTTCAGGTGCTGGCAGGACAGGCGAGACAGGCAGTTCAGGTGCCGGCAGGACAGGCGGCTGGTCTCCGTCGGGACCGACCAGGCGGGTAGGGGTGCAGTCGTCCCAGGCGGGAAGCAGAGAGCAGGCTCCTAGGTACAGCGTTGGAGCTGCTTCCGCCAGCTCTCTGCTCCGCTTCTCCCGGCTGCTAATTAAGCGCTGGCTCAGGCGGCGAAGGCACTTACGTGTCCTCTGCAGCGGGTACTGTTGTCCGGGCGGGCGCTCCTCCGTGAGGAGGTCCGCGCCCCGGGTGGCCAGCTCCAGGGCTACAGGATCCTACAGTACTTTGGGTTGGGAGCGCCAAAACACAAAGTCTTGCAGGAGACCGATCCGGTGGTGCTCGGTCTCCTGCGTTGTGCTGTTTGGGAGATCCGTCATTCTGTCAGCTTTCGCGGGGAAGGCGAGCAGGCTGGGGTGTGGGGTGGGGGTTTAGTGCGGTGTGGTTGGAGCTGGGGATGGGCAGTGGCCAGCTCCCGGAGGCCTCCCGGTGCTCCCCGTGGGCCCCTGTGCACTCCCCGGGCCGCCAATGGCAGAGGCCCGGTGGCCAGGAAGGACAAATGTCCCGAAATTGACCAGACGACACCAGGCCTCCTGTCCAGGCAGGGGGCGGAGCCTCCCCAGCCTCGCCGGCCCGCCCGATCTTTGGGGCGGGCCCTGCGGGCGGTACTCCGGTATGGTACCAGCAAGATATCAGGGGAGAGCCGATCGCTTACAGGCTCCGCCATGAGAAGTCGGCCCGGTCGTCTTTCATAGTTGAAAAGGCGGCCTCCGAGTCCTACGTCTGACAGACAGTCAGACGTGATCCACTCTGGCAGGGCCCCTCCCTACACCGAAGACTATGTCGGTTGGAAGAGAATGGCGCACGACGCCCTCCTCTTCCACCACCACCACCGACGGGAGAAAGAAAGGGGCCGGTCGGTGGACCAGGCGGCCGGGGCCATAGAGGCGGGCCTGGCCAGGGTTCTGTGCGATGCCCGGTGCCTCTCAAACTCACCCCGCTGCTGCGTTTGGCCTCGGTGGACCAGGCGGCTTTACTTGCAGCTGAGTTTGAGAGGCCTCGCAGACTAACCCCGCTGCAGCTCCAAACCCTAGGCATAGGCCAGACGGGCAACCATAGCTACAGCCTTAGGACAAGGGCAACAGGGGCAGCCTCCGCCCAAGGCCTAAGCATAGGCCGCAGTGACAACCCAGGGGCCAAGGGGACGGGACGGGACGAGGGAGTGACGGAGGGGACACGGAGGGAGCAGGGGGGAACACCGGTGTGCTGCGGGCGGGACTGCAGAGCCGGGCTGGACGGGAGAGGCGGCCTCAGGCAGGGCCGCGGGCAGGACGGGAGAGGCGGCCTCAGGCAGGGCTGCGGGCATGTGTCCAGCAGAGGGGCGCCTCAGCGGGCGCCGCCATCACTTGGTCAGCAGGGGGCGCCTTGGCAGGCACCTCGGGCGTGTGTCCAGCAGGGGGCGCCTCGGCAGGTACCTCGGGCGCCTCAATCACGTGGCCAGCAGGCGGCGCCTCGGCGGGCACCTCAGGCGTGCGGCCAGCAGGGGGCGCCACGGGCAGAGCGGAGGCAGCAGCAGGCGTGCGACCGGCAGGGGGCGCCTCGGCAGGTACCTCAGGCGCCTCAATCACGTGGCCAGCAGGGGGCGCCTCGGCGGGCACCTCAGGCGTGCGGCCAGCAGGGGGCGCCACGGGCAGAGCGGAGGCAGCTGCAGGCGTGCGACCAGCAGGGTGCGCCTCGGCTGGCGCCGCCGTCACGCGGCCAGCAGGGGGCGCAACCGCGGCCACCTCAGGCAGCTCAGGCGCCGGCAGGACAAGCGAGACGGGCAGTTCAGGCGCCGGCAGGACAGGCGAGACGGGCAGATCAGGCATTTCAAGTGCCGGCAGGACAGGCGAGACGGGCAGATCAGGCATTTCAAGTGCCGGCAGGACAGGCGAGACAGGCAGTTCAGGTGCTGGCAGGACAGGCGAGACAGGCAGTTCAGGTGCCGGCAGGACAGGCGGCTGGTCTCCGTCGGGACCGACCAGGCGGGTAGGGGTGCAGTCGTCCCAGGCGGGAAGCAGAGAGCAGGCTCCTAGGTACAGCGTTGGAGCTGCTTCCGCCAGCTCTCTGCTCCGCTTCTCCCGGCTGCTAATTAAGCGCTGGCTCAGGCGGCGAAGGCACTTACGTGTCCTCTGCAGCGGGTACTGTTGTCCGGGCGGGCGCTCCTCCGTGAGGAGGTCCGCGCCCCGGGTGGCCAGCTCCAGGGCTACAGGATCCTACAGTACTTTGGGTTGGGAGCGCCAAAACACAAAGTCTTGCAGGAGACCGATCCGGTGGTGCTCGGTCTCCTGCGTTGTGCTGTTTGGGAGATCCGTCATTCTGTCAGCTTTCGCGGGGAAGGCGAGCAGGGAGGCCGGCAAAGTGCAGCCAGAACGTCGGGTAAACGGGATTTATTTGCCAAAGACGGACAAGCACGGACAACACTCTGACACTACAATGACGGATCTGGCATACATGGGGAGACGCGGACTAATACACATGGGACTAGGCAAGAGAAACAGGACACAGGTGATCACAATTAGGAATGAACGCGAGGTAATGAGGGGGCGTGGCGCACACTAGGATCGTACGGAGCGGATCGTGACACTTACAATGTGCAAAAGTACATGCAATAATATACTAGCACACTGTCAACAAAGCCTCTTAAAATCTACCCCTTATCGCAGAACGTTGCCCTAGGGCAACGAAAAGATAAACTATATTTCAGAACCTGCAAAAAAATAAAATAAATAAATAAATCCTGGAGAAAAAAAAAAAAGACTTCTCTACAGCTTCATAGACACGCACATATTTTTTCTTATCTACTGTTAACGCCAATATAAATAAGATTAGTAAAGGAAGTGCAGCGGGCGGCCTCATTTGCACTCAGTGGGACTGCCGGCCCCATTCACACCTAGATGATCAGGCGGGCCCGTTCGCACCTAGTTGACCGGGCGGCCGCATTTTCGTAGTTGAAAAGGCGCCCGGATTTGCATGCATTTGACCAGGTCGGCCACATTTACACATAGTTGAAAAGGCGGCCGCATTAACATTTAGTGGGCCCCATTCACGCCTAATTTAGGGCGGTGGGGGTGGAGCTGGGGTGTGGGGTGGGGGTTTAGCGCGGTGTGGTTGGAGCTGGGGATGGGCAGTGGCCAGCTCCCGGAGGCCTCCCGGTGCTCCCCGTGGGCCCCTGTGCACTCCCCGGGCCGCCAATGGCAGAGGCCCGGTGGCCAGGAAGGACAAATGTCCCGAAATTGACCAGACGACACCAGGCCTCCTGTCCAGGCAGGGGGCGGAGCCTCCCCAGCCTCGCCGGCCCGCCCGATCTTTGGGGTGGGCCCTGCGGGCGGTACTCCGGTATGGTACCAGCAAGATATCAGGGGAGAGCCGATCGCTTACAGGCTCCGCCATGAGAAGTCGGCCCGGTCGTCTTTCATAGTTGAAAAGGCGGCCTCCGAGTCCTACGTCTGACAGACAGTCAGACGTGATCCACTCTGGCAGGGCCCCTCCCTACACCGAAGACTATGTCGGTTGGAAGAGAATGGCGCACGACGCCCTCCTCTTCCACCACCACCACCACCACCGACGGGAGAAAGGGGCCGGTCGGTGGACCAGGCGGCCGGGGCCATAGAGGCGGGCCTGGCCAGGGTTCTGTGCGATGGCCGGTGCCTCTCAAACTCACCCCGCTGCTGCGTTTGGCCTCGGTGGACCAGGCGGCTTTACTTGCAGCTGAGTTTGAGAGGCCTCGCAGACTAACCCCGCTGCAGCTCCAAACCCTAGGCATAGGCCAGACGGGCAACCATAGCTACAGCCTTAGGACAAGGGCAACAGGGGCAGGCACCTCGGGCGTGTGTCCAGCAGGGGGCGCCTCGGCAGGTACCTCGGGCGCCTCAATCACGTGGCCAGCAGGCGGCGCCTCGGCGGGCACCTCAGGCGTGCGGCCAGCAGGGGGCGCCACGGGCAGAGCGGAGGCAGCTGCAGGCGTGCGACCAGCAGGGTGCGCCTCGGCTGGCGCCGCCGTCACGCGGCCAGCAGGGGGCGCAACCGCGGCCACCTCAGGCAGCTCAGGCGCCGGCAGGACGGGAGAGGCGGCCTCAGGCAGGGCTGCGGGCATGTGTCCAGCAGAGGGGCGCCTCAGCGGGCGCCGCCATCACTTGGTCAGCAGGGGGCGCCTTGGCAGGCACCTCGGGCGTGTGTCCAGCAGGGGGCGCCTCGGCAGGTACCTCGGGCGCCTCAATCACGTGGCCAGCAGGCGGCGCCTCGGCGGGCACCTCAGGCGTGCGGCCAGCAGGGGGCGCCACGGGCAGAGCGGAGGCAGCAGCAGGCGTGCGACCGGCAGGGGGCGCCTCGGCAGGTACCTCGGGCGCCTCAATCACGTGGCCAGCAGGGGGCGCCTCGGCGGGCACCTCAGGCGTGCGGCCAGCAGGGGGCGCCAAGGGCAGAGCGGAGGCAGCTGCAGGCGTGCGACCAGCAGGGTGCGCCTCGGCTGGCGCCGCCGTCACGCGGCCAGCAGGGGGCGCAACCGCGGCCACCTCAGGCAGCTCAGGCGCCGGCAGGACAAGCGAGACGGGCAGTTCAGGCGCCGGCAGGACAGGCGAGACGGGCAGATCAGGCATTTCAAGTGCCGGCAGGACAGGCGAGACAGGCAGTTCAGGTGCTGGCAGGACAGGCGAGACAGGCAGTTCAGGTGCCGGCAGGACAGGCGGCTGGTCTCCGTCGGGACCGACCAGGCGGGTAGGGGTGCAGTCGTCCCAGGCGGGAAGCAGAGAGCAGGCTCCTAGGTACAGCGTTGGAGCTGCTTCCGCCAGCTCTCTGCTCCGCTTCTCCCGGCTGCTAATTAAGCGCTGGCTCAGGCGGCGAAGGCACTTACGTGTCCTCTGCAGCGGGTACTGTTGTCCGGGCGGGCGCTCCTCCGTGAGGAGGTCCGCGCCCCGGGTGGCCAGCTCCAGGGCTACAGGATCCTACAGTACTTTGGGTTGGGAGCGCCAAAACACAAAGTCTTGCAGGAGACCGATCCGGTGGTGCTCGGTCTCCTGCGTTGTGCTGTTTGGGAGATCCGTCATTCTGTCAGCTTTCGCGGGGAAGGCGAGCAGGGAGGCCGGCAAAGTGCAGCCAGAACGTCGGGTAAACGGGATTTATTTGCCAAAGACGGACAAGCACGGACAACACTCTGACACTACAATGACGGATCTGGCATACATGGGGAGACGCGGACTAATACACATGGGACTAGGCAAGAGAAACAGGACACAGGTGATCACAATTAGGAATGAACGCGAGGTAATGAGGGGGCGTGGCGCACACTAGGATCGTACGGAGCGGATCGTGACACTTACAATGTGCAAAAGTACATGCAATAATATACTAGCACACTGTCAACAAAGCCTCTTAAAATCTACCCCTTATCGCAGAACGTTGCCCTAGGGCAACGAAAAGATAAACTATATTTCAGAACCTGCAAAAAAATAAAATAAATAAATAAATCCTGGAAAAAAAAAAAAAAGACTTCTCTACAGCTTCATAGACACGCACATATTTCTTCTTATCTACTGTTAACGCCAATATAAATAAGATTAGTAAAGGAAGTGCAGCGGGCGGCCTCATTTGCACTCAGTGGGACTGCCGGCCCCATTCACACCTAGATGATCAGGCGGGCCCGTTCGCACCTAGTTGACCGGGCGGCCGCATTTTCGTAGTTGAAAAGGCGCCCGGATTTGCATGCATTTGACCAGGTCGGCCACATTTACACATAGTTGAAAAGGCGGCCGCATTAACATTTAGTGGGCCCCATTCACGCCTAATTTAGGGCGGTGGGGGTGGAGCTGGGGTGTGGGGTGGGGGTTTAGCGCGGTGTGGTTGGAGCTGGGGATGGGCAGTGGCCAGCTCCCGGAGGCCTCCCGGTGCTCCCCGTGGGCCCCTGTGCACTCCCCGGGCCGCCAATGGCAGAGGCCCGGTGGCCAGGAAGGACAAATGTCCCGAAATTGACCAGACGACACCAGGCCTCCTGTCCAGGCAGGGGGCGGAGCCTCCCCAGCCTCGCCGGCCCGCCCGATCTTTGGGGCGGGCCCTGCGGGCGGTACTCCGGTATGGTACCAGCAAGATATCAGGGGAGAGCCGATCGCTTACAGGCTCCGCCATGAGAAGTCGGCCCGGTCGTCTTTCATAGTTGAAAAGGCGGCCTCCGAGTCCTACGTCTGACAGACAGTCAGACGTGATCCACTCTGGCAGGGCCCCTCCCTACACCGAAGACTATGTCGGTTGGAAGAGAATGGCGCACGACGCCCTCCTCTTCCACCACCACCACCGACGGGAGAAAGAAAGGGGCCGGTCGGTGGACCAGGCGGCCGGGGCCATAGAGGCGGGCCTGGCCAGGGTTCTGTGCGATGGCCACGGGCAGAGCGGAGGCAGCAGCAGGCGTGCGACCGGCAGGGGGCGCCTCGGCAGGTACCTCGGGCGCCTCAATCACGTGGCCAGCAGGGGGCGCCTCGGCGGGCACCTCAGGCGTGCGGCCAGCAGGGGGCGCCACGGGCAGAGCGGAGGCAGCTGCAGGCGTGCGACCAGCAGGGTGCGCCTCGGCTGGCGCCGCCGTCACGCGGCCAGCAGGGGGCGCAACCGCGGCCACCTCAGGCAGCTCAGGCGCCGGCAGGACAAGCGAGACGGGCAGTTCAGGCGCCGGCAGGACAGGCGAGACGGGCAGATCAGGCATTTCCTTTGGGGCGGGCCCTGCGGGCGGTACTCCGGTATGGTACCAGCAAGATATCAGGGGAGAGCCGATCGCTTACAGGCTCCGCCATGAGAAGTCGGCCCGGTCGTCTTTCATAGTTGAAAAGGCGGCCTCCGAGTCCTACGTCTGACAGACAGTCAGACGTGATCCACTCTGGCAGGGCCCCTCCCTACACCGAAGACTATGTCGGTTGGAAGAGAATGGCGCACGACGCCCTCCTCTTCCACCACCGACGGGAGAAAGAAAGGGGCCGGTCGGTGGACCAGGCGGCCGGGGCCATAGAGGCGGGCCTGGCCAGGGTTCTGTGCGATGGCCGGTGCCTCTCAAACTCACCCCGCTGCTGCGTTTGGCCTCGGTGGACCAGGCGGCTTTACTTGCAGCTGAGTTTGAGAGGCCTCGCAGACTAACCCCGCTGCAGCTCCAAACCCTAGGCATAGGCCAGACGGGCAACCATAGCTACAGCCTTAGGACAAGGGCAACAGGGGCAGCCTCCGCCCAAGGCCTAAGCATAGGCCGCAGTGACAACCCAGGGGCCAAGGGGACGGGACGGGACGAGGGAGTGACGGAGGGGACACGGAGGGAGCAGGGGGGAACACCGGTGTGCTGCGGGCGGGACTGCAGAGCCGGGCTGGACGGGAGAGGCGGCCTCAGGCAGGGCCGCGGGCAGGACGGGAGAGGCGGCCTCAGGCAGGGCTGCGGGCATGTGTCCAGCAGAGGGGCGCCTCAGCGGGCGCCGCCATCACTTGGTCAGCAGGGGGCGCCTTGGCAGGCACCTCGGGCGTGTGTCCAGCAGGGGGCGCCTCGGCAGGTACCTCGGGCGCCTCAATCACGTGGCCAGCAGGCGGCGCCTCGGCGGGCACCTCAGGCGTGCGGCCAGCAGGGGGCGCCACGGGCAGAGCGGAGGCAGCAGCAGGCGTGCGACCGGCAGGGGGCGCCTCGGCAGGTACCTCGGGCGCCTCAATCACGTGGCCAGCAGGGGGCGCCTCGGCGGGCACCTCAGGCGTGCGGCCAGCAGGGGGCGCCACGGGCAGAGCGGAGGCAGCTGCAGGCGTGCGACCAGCAGGGTGCGCCTCGGCTGGCGCCGCCGTCACGCGGCCAGCAGGGGGCGCAACCGCGGCCACCTCAGGCAGCTCAGGCGCCGGCAGGACAAGCGAGACGGGCAGTTCAGGCGCCGGCAGGACAGGCGAGACGGGCAGATCAGGCATTTCAAGTGCCGGCAGGACAGGCGAGACAGGCAGTTCAGGTGCTGGCAGGACAGGCGAGACAGGCAGTTCAGGTGCCGGCAGGACAGGCGGCTGGTCTCCGTCGGGACCGACCAGGCGGGTAGGGGTGCAGTCGTCCCAGGCGGGAAGCAGAGAGCAGGCTCCTAGGTACAGCGTTGGAGCTGCTTCCGCCAGCTCTCTGCTCCGCTTCTCCCGGCTGCTAATTAAGCGCTGGCTCAGGCGGCGAAGGCACTTACGTGTCCTCTGCAGCGGGTACTGTTGTCCGGGCGGGCGCTCCTCCGTGAGGAGGTCCGCGCCCCGGGTGGCCAGCTCCAGGGCTACAGGATCCTACAGTACTTTGGGTTGGGAGCGCCAAAACACAAAGTCTTGCAGGAGACCGATCCGGTGGTGCTCGGTCTCCTGCGTTGTGCTGTTTGGGAGATCCGTCATTCTGTCAGCTTTCGCGGGGAAGGCGAGCAGGGAGGCCGGCAAAGTGCAGCCAGAACGTCGGGTAAACGGGATTTATTTGCCAAAGACGGACAAGCACGGACAACACTCTGACACTACAATGACGGATCTGGCATACATGGGGAGACGCAGACTAATACACATGGGACTAGGCAAGAGAAACAGGACACAGGTGATCACAATTAGGAATGAACGCGAGGTAATGAGGGGGCGTGGCGCACACTAGGATCGTACGGAGCGGATCGTGACACTTACAATGTGCAAAAGTACATGCAATAATATACTAGCACACTGTCAACAAAGCCTCTTAAAATCTACCCCTTATCGCAGAACGTTGCCCTAGGGCAACGAAAAGATAAACTATATTTCAGAACCTGCAAAAAAATTAAATAAATAAATAAATCCTGGAAAAAAAAAAAAAAGACTTCTCTACAGCTTCATAGACACGCACATATTTCTTCTTATCTACTGTTAACGCCAATATAAATAAGATTAGTAAAGGAAGTGCAGCGGGCGGCCTCATTTGCACTCAGTGGGACTGCCGGCCCCATTCACACCTAGATGATCAGGCGGGCCCGTTCGCACCTAGTTGACCGGGCGGCCGCATTTTCGTAGTTGAAAAGGCGCCCGGATTTGCATGCATTTGACCAGGTCGGCCACATTTACACATAGTTGAAAAGGCGGCCGCATTAACATTTAGTGGGCCCCATTCACGCCTAATTTAGGGCGGTGGGGGTGGAGCTGGGGTGTGGGGTGGGGGTTTAGCGCGGTGTGGTTGGAGCTGGGGATGGGCAGTGGCCAGCTCCCGGAGGCCTCCCGGTGCTCCCCGTGGGCCCCTGTGCACTCCCCGGGCCGCCAATGGCAGAGGCCCGGTGGCCAGGAAGGACAAATGTCCCGAAATTGACCAGACGACACCAGGCCTCCTGTCCAGGCAGGGGGCGGAGCCTCCCCAGCCTCGCCGGCCCGCCCGATCTTTGGGGCGGGCCCTGCGGGCGGTACTCCGGTATGGTACCAGCAAGATATCAGGGGAGAGCCGATCGCTTACAGGCTCCGCCATGAGAAGTCGGCCCGGTCGTCTTTCATAGTTGAAAAGGCGTCCTCCGAGTCCTACGTCTGACAGACAGTCAGACGTGATCCACTCTGGCAGGGCCCCTCCCTACACCGAAGACTATGTCGGTTGGAAGAGAATGGCGCACGACGCCCTCCTCTTCCACCACCACCACCGACGGGAGAAAGAAAGGGGCCGGTCGGTGGACCAGGCGGCCGGGGCCATAGAGGCGGGCCTGGCCAGGGTTCTGTGCGATGGCCGGTGCCTCTCAAACTCACCCCGCTGCTGCGTTTGGCCTCGGTGGACCAGGCGGCTTTACTTGCAGCTGAGTTTGAGAGGCCTCGCAGACTAACCCCGCTGCAGCTCCAAACCCTAGGCATAGGCCAGACGGGCAACCATAGCTACAGCCTTAGGACAAGGGCAACAGGGGCAGGCACCTCGGGCGTGTGTCCAGCAGGGGGCGCCTCGGCAGGTACCTCGGGCGCCTCAATCACGTGGCCAGCAGGCGGCGCCTCGGCGGGCACCTCAGGCGTGCGGCCAGCAGGGGGCGCCACGGGCAGAGCGGAGGCAGCTGCAGGCGTGCGACCAGCAGGGTGCGCCTCGGCTGGCGCCGCCGTCACGCGGCCAGCAGGGGGCGCAACCGCGGCCACCTCAGGCAGCTCAGGCGCCGGCAGGACAAGCGAGACGGGCAGTTCAGGCGCCGGCAGGACAGGCGAGACGGGCAGATCAGGCATTTCAAGTGCCGGCAGGACAGGCGAGACAGGCAGTTCAGGTGCTGGCAGGACAGGCGAGACAGGCAGTTCAGGTGCCGGCAGGACAGGCGGCTGGTCTCCGTCGGGACCGACCAGGCGGGTAGGGGTGCAGTCGTCCCAGGCGGGAAGCAGAGAGCAGGCTCCTAGGTACAGCGTTGGAGCTGCTTCCGCCAGCTCTCTGCTCCGCTTCTCCCGGCTGCTAATTAAGCGCTGGCTCAGGCGGCGAAGGCACTTACGTGTCCTCTGCAGCGGGTACTGTTGTCCGGGCGGGCGCTCCTCCGTGAGGAGGTCCGCGCCCCGGGTGGCCAGCTCCAGGGCTACAGGATCCTACAGTACTTTGGGTTGGGAGCGCCAAAACACAAAGTCTTGCAGGAGACCGATCCGGTGGTGCTCGGTCTCCTGCGTTGTGCTGTTTGGGAGATCCGTCATTCTGTCAGCTTTCGCGGGGAAGGCGAGCAGGGAGGCCGGCAAAGTGCAGCCAGAACGTCGGGTAAACGGGATTTATTTGCCAAAGACGGACAAGCACGGACAACACTCTGACACTACAATGACGGATCTGGCATACATGGGGAGACGCGGACTAATACACATGGGACTAGGCAAGAGAAACAGGACACAGGTGATCACAATTAGGAATGAACGCGAGGTAATGAGGGGGCGTGGCGCACACTAGGATCGTACGGAGCGGATCGTGACACTTACAATGTGCAAAAGTACATGCAATAATATACTAGCACACTGTCAACAAAGCCTCTTAAAATCTACCCCTTATCGCAGAACGTTGCCCTAGGGCAACGAAAAGATAAACTATATTTCAGAACCTGCAAAAAAATAAAATAAATAAATAAATCCTGGAAAAAAAAAAAAAAAGACTTCTCTACAGCTTCATAGACACGCACATATTTTTTCTTATCTACTGTTAACGCCAATATAAATAAGATTAGTAAAGGAAGTGCAGCGGGCGGCCTCATTTGCACTCAGTGGGACTGCCGGCCCCATTCACACCTAGATGATCAGGCGGGCCCGTTCGCACCTAGTTGACCGGGCGGCCGCATTTTCGTAGTTGAAAAGGCGCCCGGATTTGCATGCATTTGACCAGGTCGGCCACATTTACACATAGTTGAAAAGGCGGCCGCATTAACATTTAGTGGGCCCCATTCACGCCTAATTTAGGGCGGTGGGGGTGGAGCTGGGGTGTGGGGTGGGGGTTTAGCGCGGTGTGGTTGGAGCTGGGGATGGGCAGTGGCCAGCTCCCGGAGGCCTCCCGGTGCTCCCCGTGGGCCCCTGTGCACTCCCCGGGCCGCCAATGGCAGAGGCCCGGTGGCCAGGAAGGACAAATGTCCCGAAATTGACCAGACGACACCAGGCCTCCTGTCCAGGCAGGGGGCGGAGCCTCCCCAGCCTCGCCGGCCCGCCCGATCTTTGGGGCGGGCCCTGCGGGCGGTACTCCGGTATGGTACCAGCAAGATATCAGGGGAGAGCCGATCGCTTACAGGCTCCGCCATGAGAAGTCGGCCCGGTCGTCTTTCATAGTTGAAAAGGCGGCCTCCGAGTCCTACGTCTGACAGACAGTCAGACGTGATCCACTCTGGCAGGGCCCCTCCCTACACCGAAGACTATGTCGGTTGGAAGAGAATGGCGCACGACGCCCTCCTCTTCCACCACCACCACCACCGACGGGAGAAAGAAAGGGGCCGGTCGGTGGACCAGGCGGCCGGGGCCATAGAGGCGGGCCTGGCCAGGGTTCTGTGCGATGGCCGGTGCCTCTCAAACTCACCCCGCTGCTGCGTTTGGCCTCGGTGGACCAGGCGGCTTTACTTGCAGCTGAGTTTGAGAGGCCTCGCAGACTAACCCCGCTGCAGCTCCAAACCCTAGGCATAGGCCAGACGGGCAACCATAGCTACAGCCTTAGGACAAGGGCAACAGGGGCAGCCTCCGCCCAAGGCCTAAGCATAGGCCGCAGTGACAACCCAGGGGCCAAGGGGACGGGACGGGACGAGGGAGTGACGGAGGGGACACGGAGGGAGCAGGGGGGAACACCGGTGTGCTGCGGGCGGGACTGCAGAGCCGGGCTGGACGGGAGAGGCGGCCTCAGGCAGGGCCGCGGGCAGGACGGGAGAGGCGGCCTCAGGCAGGGCTGCGGGCATGTGTCCAGCAGAGGGGCGCCTCAGCGGGCGCCGCCATCACTTGGTCAGCAGGGGGCGCCTTGGCAGGCACCTCGGGCGTGTGTCCAGCAGGGGGCGCCTCGGCAGGTACCTCGGGCGCCTCAATCACGTGGCCAGCAGGCGGCGCCTCGGCGGGCACCTCAGGCGTGCGGCCAGCAGGGGGCGCCACGGGCAGAGCGGAGGCAGCAGCAGGCGTGCGACCGGCAGGGGGCGCCTCGGCAGGTACCTCGGGCGCCTCAATCACGTGGCCAGCAGGGGGCGCCTCGGCGGGCACCTCAGGCGTGCGGCCAGCAGGGGGCGCCAAGGGCAGAGCGGAGGCAGCTGCAGGCGTGCGACCAGCAGGGTGCGCCTCGGCTGGCGCCGCCGTCACGCGGCCAGCAGGGGGCGCAACCGCGGCCACCTCAGGCAGCTCAGGCGCCGGCAGGACAAGCGAGACGGGCAGTTCAGGCGCCGGCAGGACAGGCGAGACGGGCAGATCAGGCATTTCAAGTGCCGGCAGGACAGGCGAGACGGGCAGATCAGGCATTTCAAGTGCCGGCAGGACAGGCGAGACAGGCAGTTCAGGTGCTGGCAGGACAGGCGAGACAGGCAGTTCAGGTGCCGGCAGGACAGGCGGCTGGTCTCCGTCGGGACCGACCAGGCGGGTAGGGGTGCAGTCGTCCCAGGCGGGAAGCAGAGAGCAGGCTCCTAGGTACAGCGTTGGAGCTGCTTCCGCCAGCTCTCTGCTCCGCTTCTCCCGGCTGCTAATTAAGCGCTGGCTCAGGCGGCGAAGGCACTTACGTGTCCTCTGCAGCGGGTACTGTTGTCCGGGCGGGCGCTCCTCCGTGAGGAGGTCCGCGCCCCGGGTGGCCAGCTCCAGGGCTACAGGATCCTACAGTACTTTGGGTTGGGAGCGCCAAAACACAAAGTCTTGCAGGAGACCGATCCGGTGGTGCTCGGTCTCCTGCGTTGTGCTGTTTGGGAGATCCGTCATTCTGTCAGCTTTCGCGGGGAAGGCGAGCAGGCTGGGGTGTGGGGTGGGGGTTTAGTGCGGTGTGGTTGGAGCTGGGGATGGGCAGTGGCCAGCTCCCGGAGGCCTCCCGGTGCTCCCCGTGGGCCCCTGTGCACTCCCCGGGCCGCCAATGGCAGAGGCCCGGTGGCCAGGAAGGACAAATGTCCCGAAATTGACCAGACGACACCAGGCCTCCTGTCCAGGCAGGGGGCGGAGCCTCCCCAGCCTCGCCGGCCCGCCCGATCTTTGGGGCGGGCCCTGCGGGCGGTACTCCGGTATGGTACCAGCAAGATATCAGGGGAGAGCCGATCGCTTACAGGCTCCGCCATGAGAAGTCGGCCCGGTCGTCTTTCATAGTTGAAAAGGCGGCCTCCGAGTCCTACGTCTGACAGACAGTCAGACGTGATCCACTCTGGCAGGGCCCCTCCCTACACCGAAGACTATGTCGGTTGGAAGAGAATGGCGCACGACGCCCTCCTCTTCCACCACCACCACCACCACCACCACCACCACCACCGACGGGAGAAAGAAAGGGGCCGGTCGGTGGACCAGGCGGCCGGGGCCATAGAGGCGGGCCTGGCCAGGGTTCTGTGCGATGGCCGGTGCCTCTCAAACTCACCCCGCTGCTGCGTTTGGCCTCGGTGGACCAGGCGGCTTTACTTGCAGCTGAGTTTGAGAGGCCTCGCAGACTAACCCCGCTGCAGCTCCAAACCCTAGGCATAGGCCAGACGGGCAACCATAGCTACAGCCTTAGGACAAGGGCAACAGGGGCAGCCTCCGCCCAAGGCCTAAGCATAGGCCGCAGTGACAACCCAGGGGCCAAGGGGACGGGACGGGACGAGGGAGTGACGGAGGGGACACGGAGGGAGCAGGGGGGAACACCGGTGTGCTGCGGGCGGGACTGCAGAGCCGGGCTGGACGGGAGAGGCGGCCTCAGGCAGGGCCGCGGGCAGGACGGGAGAGGCGGCCTCAGGCAGGGCTGCGGGCATGTGTCCAGCAGAGGGGCGCCTCAGCGGGCGCCGCCATCACTTGGTCAGCAGGGGGCGCCTTGGCAGGCACCTCGGGCGTGTGTCCAGCAGGGGGCGCCTCGGCAGGTACCTCGGGCGCCTCAATCACGTGGCCAGCAGGCGGCGCCTCGGCGGGCACCTCAGGCGTGCGGCCAGCAGGGGGCGCCACGGGCAGAGCGGAGGCAGCAGCAGGCGTGCGACCGGCAGGGGGCGCCTCGGCAGGTACCTCGGGCGCCTCAATCACGTGGCCAGCAGGGGGCGCCTCGGCGGGCACCTCAGGCGTGCGGCCAGCAGGGGGCGCCACGGGCAGAGCGGAGGCAGCTGCAGGCGTGCGACCAGCAGGGTGCGCCTCGGCTGGCGCCGCCGTCACGCGGCCAGCAGGGGGCGCAACCGCGGCCACCTCAGGCAGCTCAGGCGCCGGCAGGACAAGCGAGACGGGCAGTTCAGGCGCCGGCAGGACAGGCGAGACGGGCAGATCAGGCATTTCAAGTGCCGGCAGGACAGGCGAGACGGGCAGATCAGGCATTTCAAGTGCCGGCAGGACAGGCGAGACAGGCAGTTCAGGTGCTGGCAGGACAGGCGAGACAGGCAGTTCAGGTGCCGGCAGGACAGGCGGCTGGTCTCCGTCGGGACCGACCAGGCGGGTAGGGGTGCAGTCGTCCCAGGCGGGAAGCAGAGAGCAGGCTCCTAGGTACAGCGTTGGAGCTGCTTCCGCCAGCTCTCTGCTCCGCTTCTCCCGGCTGCTAATTAAGCGCTGGCTCAGGCGGCGAAGGCACTTACGTGTCCTCTGCAGCGGGTACTGTTGTCCGGGCGGGCGCTCCTCCGTGAGGAGGTCCGCGCCCCGGGTGGCCAGCTCCAGGGCTACAGGATCCTACAGTACTTTGGGTTGGGAGCGCCAAAACACAAAGTCTTGCAGGAGACCGATCCGGTGGTGCTCGGTCTCCTGCGTTGTGCTGTTTGGGAGATCCGTCATTCTGTCAGCTTTCGCGGGGAAGGCGAGCAGGGAGGCCGGCAAAGTGCAGCCAGAACGTCGGGTAAACGGGATTTATTTGCCAAAGACGGACAAGCACGGACAACACTCTGACACTACAATGACGGATCTGGCATACATGGGGAGACGCGGACTAATACACATGGGACTAGGCAAGAGAAACAGGACACAGGTGATCACAATTAGGAATGAACGCGAGGTAATGAGGGGGCGTGGCGCACACTAGGATCGTACGGAGCGGATCGTGACACTTACAATGTGCAAAAGTACATGCAATAATATACTAGCACACTGTCAACAAAGCCTCTTAAAATCTACCCCTTATCGCAGAACGTTGCCCTAGGGCAACGAAAAGATAAACTATATTTCAGAACCTGCAAAAAAATAAAATAAATAAATAAATCCTGGAGAAAAAAAAAAAAGACTTCTCTACAGCTTCATAGACACGCACATATTTTTTCTTATCTACTGTTAACGCCAATATAAATAAGATTAGTAAAGGAAGTGCAGCGGGCGGCCTCATTTGCACTCAGTGGGACTGCCGGCCCCATTCACACCTAGATGATCAGGCGGGCCCGTTCGCACCTAGTTGACCGGGCGGCCGCATTTTCGTAGTTGAAAAGGCGCCCGGATTTGCATGCATTTGACCAGGTCGGCCACATTTACACATAGTTGAAAAGGCGGCCGCATTAACATTTAGTGGGCCCCATTCACGCCTAATTTAGGGCGGTGGGGGTGGAGCTGGGGTGTGGGGTGGGGGTTTAGCGCGGTGTGGTTGGAGCTGGGGATGGGCAGTGGCCAGCTCCCGGAGGCCTCCCGGTGCTCCCCGTGGGCCCCTGTGCACTCCCCGGGCCGCCAATGGCAGAGGCCCGGTGGCCAGGAAGGACAAATGTCCCGAAATTGACCAGACGACACCAGGCCTCCTGTCCAGGCAGGGGGCGGAGCCTCCCCAGCCTCGCCGGCCCGCCCGATCTTTGGGGTGGGCCCTGCGGGCGGTACTCCGGTATGGTACCAGCAAGATATCAGGGGAGAGCCGATCGCTTACAGGCTCCGCCATGAGAAGTCGGCCCGGTCGTCTTTCATAGTTGAAAAGGCGGCCTCCGAGTCCTACGTCTGACAGACAGTCAGACGTGATCCACTCTGGCAGGGCCCCTCCCTACACCGAAGACTATGTCGGTTGGAAGAGAATGGCGCACGACGCCCTCCTCTTCCACCACCACCACCACCACCGACGGGAGAAAGGGGCCGGTCGGTGGACCAGGCGGCCGGGGCCATAGAGGCGGGCCTGGCCAGGGTTCTGTGCGATGGCCGGTGCCTCTCAAACTCACCCCGCTGCTGCGTTTGGCCTCGGTGGACCAGGCGGCTTTACTTGCAGCTGAGTTTGAGAGGCCTCGCAGACTAACCCCGCTGCAGCTCCAAACCCTAGGCATAGGCCAGACGGGCAACCATAGCTACAGCCTTAGGACAAGGGCAACAGGGGCAGGCACCTCGGGCGTGTGTCCAGCAGGGGGCGCCTCGGCAGGTACCTCGGGCGCCTCAATCACGTGGCCAGCAGGCGGCGCCTCGGCGGGCACCTCAGGCGTGCGGCCAGCAGGGGGCGCCACGGGCAGAGCGGAGGCAGCTGCAGGCGTGCGACCAGCAGGGTGCGCCTCGGCTGGCGCCGCCGTCACGCGGCCAGCAGGGGGCGCAACCGCGGCCACCTCAGGCAGCTCAGGCGCCGGCAGGACGGGAGAGGCGGCCTCAGGCAGGGCTGCGGGCATGTGTCCAGCAGAGGGGCGCCTCAGCGGGCGCCGCCATCACTTGGTCAGCAGGGGGCGCCTTGGCAGGCACCTCGGGCGTGTGTCCAGCAGGGGGCGCCTCGGCAGGTACCTCGGGCGCCTCAATCACGTGGCCAGCAGGCGGCGCCTCGGCGGGCACCTCAGGCGTGCGGCCAGCAGGGGGCGCCACGGGCAGAGCGGAGGCAGCAGCAGGCGTGCGACCGGCAGGGGGCGCCTCGGCAGGTACCTCGGGCGCCTCAATCACGTGGCCAGCAGGGGGCGCCTCGGCGGGCACCTCAGGCGTGCGGCCAGCAGGGGGCGCCACGGGCAGAGCGGAGGCAGCTGCAGGCGTGCGACCAGCAGGGTGCGCCTCGGCTGGCGCCGCCGTCACGCGGCCAGCAGGGGGCGCAACCGCGGCCACCTCAGGCAGCTCAGGCGCCGGCAGGACAAGCGAGACGGGCAGTTCAGGCGCCGGCAGGACAGGCGAGACGGGCAGATCAGGCATTTCAAGTGCCGGCAGGACAGGCGAGACGGGCAGATCAGGCATTTCAAGTGCCGGCAGGACAGGCGAGACAGGCAGTTCAGGTGCTGGCAGGACAGGCGAGACAGGCAGTTCAGGTGCCGGCAGGACAGGCGGCTGGTCTCCGTCGGGACCGACCAGGCGGGTAGGGGTGCAGTCGTCCCAGGCGGGAAGCAGAGAGCAGGCTCCTAGGTACAGCGTTGGAGCTGCTTCCGCCAGCTCTCTGCTCCGCTTCTCCCGGCTGCTAATTAAGCGCTGGCTCAGGCGGCGAAGGCACTTACGTGTCCTCTGCAGCGGGTACTGTTGTCCGGGCGGGCGCTCCTCCGTGAGGAGGTCCGCGCCCCGGGTGGCCAGCTCCAGGGCTACAGGATCCTACAGTACTTTGGGTTGGGAGCGCCAAAACACAAAGTCTTGCAGGAGACCGATCCGGTGGTGCTCGGTCTCCTGCGTTGTGCTGTTTGGGAGATCCGTCATTCTGTCAGCTTTCGCGGGGAAGGCGAGCAGGGAGGCCGGCAAAGTGCAGCCAGAACGTCGGGTAAACGGGATTTATTTGCCAAAGACGGACAAGCACGGACAACACTCTGACACTACAATGACGGATCTGGCATACATGGGGAGACGCGGACTAATACACATGGGACTAGGCAAGAGAAACAGGACACAGGTGATCACAATTAGGAATGAACGCGAGGTAATGAGGGGGCGTGGCGCACACTAGGATCGTACGGAGCGGATCGTGACACTTACAATGTGCAAAAGTACATGCAATAATATACTAGCACACTGTCAACAAAGCCTCTTAAAATCTACCCCTTATCGCAGAACGTTGCCCTAGGGCAACGAAAAGATAAACTATATTTCAGAACCTGCAAAAAAATAAAATAAATAAATAAATCCTGGAGAAAAAAAAAAAAGACTTCTCTACAGCTTCATAGACACGCACATATTTTTTCTTATCTACTGTTAACGCCAATATAAATAAGATTAGTAAAGGAAGTGCAGCGGGCGGCCTCATTTGCACTCAGTGGGACTGCCGGCCCCATTCACACCTAGATGATCAGGCGGGCCCGTTCGCACCTAGTTGACCGGGCGGCCGCATTTTCGTAGTTGAAAAGGCGCCCGGATTTGCATGCATTTGACCAGGTCGGCCACATTTACACATAGTTGAAAAGGCGGCCGCATTAACATTTAGTGGGCCCCATTCACGCCTAATTTAGGGCGGTGGGGGTGGAGCTGGGGTGTGGGGTGGGGGTTTAGCGCGGTGTGGTTGGAGCTGGGGATGGGCAGTGGCCAGCTCCCGGAGGCCTCCCGGTGCTCCCCGTGGGCCCCTGTGCACTCCCCGGGCCGCCAATGGCAGAGGCCCGGTGGCCAGGAAGGACAAATGTCCCGAAATTGACCAGACGACACCAGGCCTCCTGTCCAGGCAGGGGGCGGAGCCTCCCCAGCCTCGCCGGCCCGCCCGATCTTTGGGGTGGGCCCTGCGGGCGGTACTCCGGTATGGTACCAGCAAGATATCAGGGGAGAGCCGATCGCTTACAGGCTCCGCCATGAGAAGTCGGCCCGGTCGTCTTTCATAGTTGAAAAGGCGGCCTCCGAGTCCTACGTCTGACAGACAGTCAGACGTGATCCACTCTGGCAGGGCCCCTCCCTACACCGAAGACTATGTCGGTTGGAAGAGAATGGCGCACGACGCCCTCCTCTTCCACCACCACCACCACCACCGACGGGAGAAAGGGGCCGGTCGGTGGACCAGGCGGCCGGGGCCATAGAGGCGGGCCTGGCCAGGGTTCTGTGCGATGGCCGGTGCCTCTCAAACTCACCCCGCTGCTGCGTTTGGCCTCGGTGGACCAGGCGGCTTTACTTGCAGCTGAGTTTGAGAGGCCTCGCAGACTAACCCCGCTGCAGCTCCAAACCCTAGGCATAGGCCAGACGGGCAACCATAGCTACAGCCTTAGGACAAGGGCAACAGGGGCAGGCACCTCGGGCGTGTGTCCAGCAGGGGGCGCCTCGGCAGGTACCTCGGGCGCCTCAATCACGTGGCCAGCAGGCGGCGCCTCGGCGGGCACCTCAGGCGTGCGGCCAGCAGGGGGCGCCACGGGCAGAGCGGAGGCAGCTGCAGGCGTGCGACCAGCAGGGTGCGCCTCGGCTGGCGCCGCCGTCACGCGGCCAGCAGGGGGCGCAACCGCGGCCACCTCAGGCAGCTCAGGCGCCGGCAGGACAAGCGAGACGGGCAGTTCAGGCGCCGGCAGGACAGGCGAGACGGGCAGATCAGGCATTTCAAGTGCCGGCAGGACAGGCGAGACAGGCAGTTCAGGTGCTGGCAGGACAGGCGAGACAGGCAGTTCAGGTGCCGGCAGGACAGGCGGCTGGTCTCCGTCGGGACCGACCAGGCGGGTAGGGGTGCAGTCGTCCCAGGCGGGAAGCAGAGAGCAGGCTCCTAGGTACAGCGTTGGAGCTGCTTCCGCCAGCTCTCTGCTCCGCTTCTCCCGGCTGCTAATTAAGCGCTGGCTCAGGCGGCGAAGGCACTTACGTGTCCTCTGCAGCGGGTACTGTTGTCCGGGCGGGCGCTCCTCCGTGAGGAGGTCCGCGCCCCGGGTGGCCAGCTCCAGGGCTACAGGATCCTACAGTACTTTGGGTTGGGAGCGCCAAAACACAAAGTCTTGCAGGAGACCGATCCGGTGGTGCTCGGTCTCCTGCGTTGTGCTGTTTGGGAGATCCGTCATTCTGTCAGCTTTCGCGGGGAAGGCGAGCAGGGAGGCCGGCAAAGTGCAGCCAGAACGTCGGGTAAACGGGATTTATTTGCCAAAGACGGACAAGCACGGACAACACTCTGACACTACAATGACGGATCTGGCATACATGGGGAGACGCGGACTAATACACATGGGACTAGGCAAGAGAAACAGGACACAGGTGATCACAATTAGGAATGAACGCGAGGTAATGAGGGGGCGTGGCGCACACTAGGATCGTACGGAGCGGATCGTGACACTTACAATGTGCAAAAGTACATGCAATAATATACTAGCACACTGTCAACAAAGCCTCTTAAAATCTACCCCTTATCGCAGAACGTTGCCCTAGGGCAACGAAAAGATAAACTATATTTCAGAACCTGCAAAAAAATTAAATAAATAAATAAATCCTGGAAAAAAAAAAAAAAGACTTCTCTACAGCTTCATAGACACGCACATATTTCTTCTTATCTACTGTTAACGCCAATATAAATAAGATTAGTAAAGGAAGTGCAGCGGGCGGCCTCATTTGCACTCAGTGGGACTGCCGGCCCCATTCACACCTAGATGATCAGGCGGGCCCGTTCGCACCTAGTTGACCGGGCGGCCGCATTTTCGTAGTTGAAAAGGCGCCCGGATTTGCATGCATTTGACCAGGTCGGCCACATTTACACATAGTTGAAAAGGCGGCCGCATTAACATTTAGTGGGCCCCATTCACGCCTAATTTAGGGCGGTGGGGGTGGAGCTGGGGTGTGGGGTGGGGGTTTAGCGCGGTGTGGTTGGAGCTGGGGATGGGCAGTGGCCAGCTCCCGGAGGCCTCCCGGTGCTCCCCGTGGGCCCCTGTGCACTCCCCGGGCCGCCAATGGCAGAGGCCCGGTGGCCAGGAAGGACAAATGTCCCGAAATTGACCAGACGACACCAGGCCTCCTGTCCAGGCAGGGGGCGGAGCCTCCCCAGCCTCGCCGGCCCGCCCGATCTTTGGGGCGGGCCCTGCGGGCGGTACTCCGGTATGGTACCAGCAAGATATCAGGGGAGAGCCGATCGCTTACAGGCTCCGCCATGAGAAGTCGGCCCGGTCGTCTTTCATAGTTGAAAAGGCGGCCTCCGAGTCCTACGTCTGACAGACAGTCAGACGTGATCCACTCTGGCAGGGCCCCTCCCTACACCGAAGACTATGTCGGTTGGAAGAGAATGGCGCACGACGCCCTCCTCTTCCACCACCACCACCACCACCGACGGGAGAAAGAAAGGGGCCGGTCGGTGGACCAGGCGGCCGGGGCCATAGAGGCGGGCCTGGCCAGGGTTCTGTGCGATGGCCGGTGCCTCTCAAACTCACCCCGCTGCTGCGTTTGGCCTCGGTGGACCAGGCGGCTTTACTTGCAGCTGAGTTTGAGAGGCCTCGCAGACTAACCCCGCTGCAGCTCCAAACCCTAGGCATAGGCCAGACGGGCAACCATAGCTACAGCCTTAGGACAAGGGCAACAGGGGCAGCCTCCGCCCAAGGCCTAAGCATAGGCCGCAGTGACAACCTAGGGGCCAAGGGGACGGGACGGGACGAGGGAGTGACGGAGGGGACACGGAGGGAGCAGGGGGGAACACCGGTGTGCTGCGGGCGGGACTGCAGAGCCGGGCTGGACGGGAGAGGCGGCCTCAGGCAGGGCCGCGGGCAGGACGGGAGAGGCGGCCTCAGGCAGGGCTGCGGGCATGTGTCCAGCAGAGGGGCGCCTCAGCGGGCGCCGCCATCACTTGGTCAGCAGGGGGCGCCTTGGCAGGCACCTCGGGCGTGTGTCCAGCAGGGGGCGCCTCGGCAGGTACCTCGGGCGCCTCAATCACGTGGCCAGCAGGCGGCGCCTCGGCGGGCACCTCAGGCGTGCGGCCAGCAGGGGGCGCCACGGGCAGAGCGGAGGCAGCAGCAGGCGTGCGACCGGCAGGGGGCGCCTCGGCAGGTACCTCGGGCGCCTCAATCACGTGGCCAGCAGGGGGCGCCTCGGCGGGCACCTCAGGCGTGCGGCCAGCAGGGGGCGCCAAGGGCAGAGCGGAGGCAGCTGCAGGCGTGCGACCAGCAGGGTGCGCCTCGGCTGGCGCCGCCGTCACGCGGCCAGCAGGGGGCGCAACCGCGGCCACCTCAGGCAGCTCAGGCGCCGGCAGGACAAGCGAGACGGGCAGTTCAGGCGCCGGCAGGACAGGCGAGACGGGCAGATCAGGCATTTCAAGTGCCGGCAGGACAGGCGAGACGGGCAGATCAGGCATTTCAAGTGCCGGCAGGACAGGCGAGACAGGCAGTTCAGGTGCTGGCAGGACAGGCGAGACAGGCAGTTCAGGTGCCGGCAGGACAGGCGGCTGGTCTCCGTCGGGACCGACCAGGCGGGTAGGGGTGCAGTCGTCCCAGGCGGGAAGCAGAGAGCAGGCTCCTAGGTACAGCGTTGGAGCTGCTTCCGCCAGCTCTCTGCTCCGCTTCTCCCGGCTGCTAATTAAGCGCTGGCTCAGGCGGCGAAGGCACTTACGTGTTCTCTGCAGCGGGTACTGTTGTCCGGGCGGGCGCTCCTCCGTGAGGAGGTCCGCGCCCCGGGTGGCCAGCTCCAGGGCTACAGGATCCTACAGTACTTTGGGTTGGGAGCGCCAAAACACAAAGTCTTGCAGGAGACCGATCCGGTGGTGCTCGGTCTCCTGCGTTGTGCTGTTTGGGAGATCCGTCATTCTGTCAGCTTTCGCGGGGAAGGCGAGCAGGGAGGCCGGCAAAGTGCAGCCAGAACGTCGGGTAAACGGGATTTATTTGCCAAAGACGGACAAGCACGGACAACACTCTGACACTACAATGACGGATCTGGCATACATGGGGAGACGCGGACTAATACACATGGGACTAGGCAAGAGAAACAGGACACAGGTGATCACAATTAGGAATGAACGCGAGGTAATGAGGGGGCGTGGCGCACACTAGGATCGTACGGAGCGGATCGTGACACTTACAATGTGCAAAAGTACATGCAATAATATACTAGCACACTGTCAACAAAGCCTCTTAAAATCTACCCCTTATCGCAGAACGTTGCCCTAGGGCAACGAAAAGATAAACTATATTTCAGAACCTGCAAAAAAATAAAATAAATAAATAAATCCTGGAAAAAAAAAAAAAAGACTTCTCTACAGCTTCATAGACACGCACATATTTCTTCTTATCTACTGTTAACGCCAATATAAATAAGATTAGTAAAGGAAGTGCAGCGGGCGGCCTCATTTGCACTCAGTGGGACTGCCGGCCCCATTCACACCTAGATGATCAGGCGGGCCCGTTCGCACCTAGTTGACCGGGCGGCCGCATTTTCGTAGTTGAAAAGGCGCCCGGATTTGCATGCATTTGACCAGGTCGGCCACATTTACACATAGTTGAAAAGGCGGCCGCATTAACATTTAGTGGGCCCCATTCACGCCTAATTTAGGGCGGTGGGGGTGGAGCTGGGGTGTGGGGTGGGGGTTTAGCGCGGTGTGGTTGGAGCTGGGGATGGGCAGTGGCCAGCTCCCGGAGGCCTCCCGGTGCTCCCCGTGGGCCCCTGTGCACTCCCCGGGCCGCCAATGGCAGAGGCCCGGTGGCCAGGAAGGACAAATGTCCCGAAATTGACCAGACGACACCAGGCCTCCTGTCCAGGCAGGGGGCGGAGCCTCCCCAGCCTCGCCGGCCCGCCCGATCTTTGGGGCGGGCCCTGCGGGCGGTACTCCGGTATGGTACCAGCAAGATATCAGGGGAGAGCCGATCGCTTACAGGCTCCGCCATGAGAAGTCGGCCCGGTCGTCTTTCATAGTTGAAAAGGCGGCCTCCGAGTCCTACGTCTGACAGACAGTCAGACGTGATCCACTCTGGCAGGGCCCCTCCCTACACCGAAGACTATGTCGGTTGGAAGAGAATGGCGCACGACGCCCTCCTCTTCCACCACCACCACCGACGGGAGAAAGAAAGGGGCCGGTCGGTGGACCAGGCGGCCGGGGCCATAGAGGCGGGCCTGGCCAGGGTTCTGTGCGATGGCCACGGGCAGAGCGGAGGCAGCAGCAGGCGTGCGACCGGCAGGGGGCGCCTCGGCAGGTACCTCGGGCGCCTCAATCACGTGGCCAGCAGGGGGCGCCTCGGCGGGCACCTCAGGCGTGCGGCCAGCAGGGGGCGCCACGGGCAGAGCGGAGGCAGCTGCAGGCGTGCGACCAGCAGGGTGCGCCTCGGCTGGCGCCGCCGTCACGCGGCCAGCAGGGGGCGCAACCGCGGCCACCTCAGGCAGCTCAGGCGCCGGCAGGACAAGCGAGACGGGCAGTTCAGGCGCCGGCAGGACAGGCGAGACGGGCAGATCAGGCATTTCCTTTGGGGCGGGCCCTGCGGGCGGTACTCCGGTATGGTACCAGCAAGATATCAGGGGAGAGCCGATCGCTTACAGGCTCCGCCATGAGAAGTCGGCCCGGTCGTCTTTCATAGTTGAAAAGGCGGCCTCCGAGTCCTACGTCTGACAGACAGTCAGACGTGATCCACTCTGGCAGGGCCCCTCCCTACACCGAAGACTATGTCGGTTGGAAGAGAATGGCGCACGACGCCCTCCTCTTCCACCACCGACGGGAGAAAGAAAGGGGCCGGTCGGTGGACCAGGCGGCCGGGGCCATAGAGGCGGGCCTGGCCAGGGTTCTGTGCGATGGCCGGTGCCTCTCAAACTCACCCCGCTGCTGCGTTTGGCCTCGGTGGACCAGGCGGCTTTACTTGCAGCTGAGTTTGAGAGGCCTCGCAGACTAACCCCGCTGCAGCTCCAAACCCTAGGCATAGGCCAGACGGGCAACCATAGCTACAGCCTTAGGACAAGGGCAACAGGGGCAGCCTCCGCCCAAGGCCTAAGCATAGGCCGCAGTGACAACCCAGGGGCCAAGGGGACGGGACGGGACGAGGGAGTGACGGAGGGGACACGGAGGGAGCAGGGGGGAACACCGGTGTGCTGCGGGCGGGACTGCAGAGCCGGGCTGGACGGGAGAGGCGGCCTCAGGCAGGGCCGCGGGCAGGACGGGAGAGGCGGCCTCAGGCAGGGCTGCGGGCATGTGTCCAGCAGAGGGGCGCCTCAGCGGGCGCCGCCATCACTTGGTCAGCAGGGGGCGCCTTGGCAGGCACCTCGGGCGTGTGTCCAGCAGGGGGCGCCTCGGCAGGTACCTCGGGCGCCTCAATCACGTGGCCAGCAGGCGGCGCCTCGGCGGGCACCTCAGGCGTGCGGCCAGCAGGGGGCGCCACGGGCAGAGCGGAGGCAGCAGCAGGCGTGCGACCGGCAGGGGGCGCCTCGGCAGGTACCTCGGGCGCCTCAATCACGTGGCCAGCAGGGGGCGCCTCGGCGGGCACCTCAGGCGTGCGGCCAGCAGGGGGCGCCACGGGCAGAGCGGAGGCAGCTGCAGGCGTGCGACCAGCAGGGTGCGCCTCGGCTGGCGCCGCCGTCACGCGGCCAGCAGGGGGCGCAACCGCGGCCACCTCAGGCAGCTCAGGCGCCGGCAGGACAAGCGAGACGGGCAGTTCAGGCGCCGGCAGGACAGGCGAGACGGGCAGATCAGGCATTTCAAGTGCCGGCAGGACAGGCGAGACAGGCAGTTCAGGTGCTGGCAGGACAGGCGAGACAGGCAGTTCAGGTGCCGGCAGGACAGGCGGCTGGTCTCCGTCGGGACCGACCAGGCGGGTAGGGGTGCAGTCGTCCCAGGCGGGAAGCAGAGAGCAGGCTCCTAGGTACAGCGTTGGAGCTGCTTCCGCCAGCTCTCTGCTCCGCTTCTCCCGGCTGCTAATTAAGCGCTGGCTCAGGCGGCGAAGGCACTTACGTGTCCTCTGCAGCGGGTACTGTTGTCCGGGCGGGCGCTCCTCCGTGAGGAGGTCCGCGCCCCGGGTGGCCAGCTCCAGGGCTACAGGATCCTACAGTACTTTGGGTTGGGAGCGCCAAAACACAAAGTCTTGCAGGAGACCGATCCGGTGGTGCTCGGTCTCCTGCGTTGTGCTGTTTGGGAGATCCGTCATTCTGTCAGCTTTCGCGGGGAAGGCGAGCAGGGAGGCCGGCAAAGTGCAGCCAGAACGTCGGGTAAACGGGATTTATTTGCCAAAGACGGACAAGCACGGACAACACTCTGACACTACAATGACGGATCTGGCATACATGGGGAGACGCAGACTAATACACATGGGACTAGGCAAGAGAAACAGGACACAGGTGATCACAATTAGGAATGAACGCGAGGTAATGAGGGGGCGTGGCGCACACTAGGATCGTACGGAGCGGATCGTGACACTTACAATGTGCAAAAGTACATGCAATAATATACTAGCACACTGTCAACAAAGCCTCTTAAAATCTACCCCTTATCGCAGAACGTTGCCCTAGGGCAACGAAAAGATAAACTATATTTCAGAACCTGCAAAAAAATTAAATAAATAAATAAATCCTGGAAAAAAAAAAAAAAGACTTCTCTACAGCTTCATAGACACGCACATATTTCTTCTTATCTACTGTTAACGCCAATATAAATAAGATTAGTAAAGGAAGTGCAGCGGGCGGCCTCATTTGCACTCAGTGGGACTGCCGGCCCCATTCACACCTAGATGATCAGGCGGGCCCGTTCGCACCTAGTTGACCGGGCGGCCGCATTTTCGTAGTTGAAAAGGCGCCCGGATTTGCATGCATTTGACCAGGTCGGCCACATTTACACATAGTTGAAAAGGCGGCCGCATTAACATTTAGTGGGCCCCATTCACGCCTAATTTAGGGCGGTGGGGGTGGAGCTGGGGTGTGGGGTGGGGGTTTAGCGCGGTGTGGTTGGAGCTGGGGATGGGCAGTGGCCAGCTCCCGGAGGCCTCCCGGTGCTCCCCGTGGGCCCCTGTGCACTCCCCGGGCCGCCAATGGCAGAGGCCCGGTGGCCAGGAAGGACAAATGTCCCGAAATTGACCAGACGACACCAGGCCTCCTGTCCAGGCAGGGGGCGGAGCCTCCCCAGCCTCGCCGGCCCGCCCGATCTTTGGGGCGGGCCCTGCGGGCGGTACTCCGGTATGGTACCAGCAAGATATCAGGGGAGAGCCGATCGCTTACAGGCTCCGCCATGAGAAGTCGGCCCGGTCGTCTTTCATAGTTGAAAAGGCGTCCTCCGAGTCCTACGTCTGACAGACAGTCAGACGTGATCCACTCTGGCAGGGCCCCTCCCTACACCGAAGACTATGTCGGTTGGAAGAGAATGGCGCACGACGCCCTCCTCTTCCACCACCACCACCGACGGGAGAAAGAAAGGGGCCGGTCGGTGGACCAGGCGGCCGGGGCCATAGAGGCGGGCCTGGCCAGGGTTCTGTGCGATGGCCGGTGCCTCTCAAACTCACCCCGCTGCTGCGTTTGGCCTCGGTGGACCAGGCGGCTTTACTTGCAGCTGAGTTTGAGAGGCCTCGCAGACTAACCCCGCTGCAGCTCCAAACCCTAGGCATAGGCCAGACGGGCAACCATAGCTACAGCCTTAGGACAAGGGCAACAGGGGCAGGCACCTCGGGCGTGTGTCCAGCAGGGGGCGCCTCGGCAGGTACCTCGGGCGCCTCAATCACGTGGCCAGCAGGCGGCGCCTCGGCGGGCACCTCAGGCGTGCGGCCAGCAGGGGGCGCCACGGGCAGAGCGGAGGCAGCTGCAGGCGTGCGACCAGCAGGGTGCGCCTCGGCTGGCGCCGCCGTCACGCGGCCAGCAGGGGGCGCAACCGCGGCCACCTCAGGCAGCTCAGGCGCCGGCAGGACAAGCGAGACGGGCAGTTCAGGCGCCGGCAGGACAGGCGAGACGGGCAGATCAGGCATTTCAAGTGCCGGCAGGACAGGCGAGACAGGCAGTTCAGGTGCTGGCAGGACAGGCGAGACAGGCAGTTCAGGTGCCGGCAGGACAGGCGGCTGGTCTCCGTCGGGACCGACCAGGCGGGTAGGGGTGCAGTCGTCCCAGGCGGGAAGCAGAGAGCAGGCTCCTAGGTACAGCGTTGGAGCTGCTTCCGCCAGCTCTCTGCTCCGCTTCTCCCGGCTGCTAATTAAGCGCTGGCTCAGGCGGCGAAGGCACTTACGTGTCCTCTGCAGCGGGTACTGTTGTCCGGGCGGGCGCTCCTCCGTGAGGAGGTCCGCGCCCCGGGTGGCCAGCTCCAGGGCTACAGGATCCTACAGTACTTTGGGTTGGGAGCGCCAAAACACAAAGTCTTGCAGGAGACCGATCCGGTGGTGCTCGGTCTCCTGCGTTGTGCTGTTTGGGAGATCCGTCATTCTGTCAGCTTTCGCGGGGAAGGCGAGCAGGGAGGCCGGCAAAGTGCAGCCAGAACGTCGGGTAAACGGGATTTATTTGCCAAAGACGGACAAGCACGGACAACACTCTGACACTACAATGACGGATCTGGCATACATGGGGAGACGCGGACTAATACACATGGGACTAGGCAAGAGAAACAGGACACAGGTGATCACAATTAGGAATGAACGCGAGGTAATGAGGGGGCGTGGCGCACACTAGGATCGTACGGAGCGGATCGTGACACTTACAATGTGCAAAAGTACATGCAATAATATACTAGCACACTGTCAACAAAGCCTCTTAAAATCTACCCCTTATCGCAGAACGTTGCCCTAGGGCAACGAAAAGATAAACTATATTTCAGAACCTGCAAAAAAATAAAATAAATAAATAAATCCTGGAAAAAAAAAAAAAAGACTTCTCTACAGCTTCATAGACACGCACATATTTCTTCTTATCTACTGTTAACGCCAATATAAATAAGATTAGTAAAGGAAGTGCAGCGGGCGGCCTCATTTGCACTCAGTGGGACTGCCGGCCCCATTCACACCTAGATGATCAGGCGGGCCCGTTCGCACCTAGTTGACCGGGCGGCCGCATTTTCGTAGTTGAAAAGGCGCCCGGATTTGCATGCATTTGACCAGGTCGGCCACATTTACACATAGTTGAAAAGGCGGCCGCATTAACATTTAGTGGGCCCCATTCACGCCTAATTTAGGGCGGTGGGGGTGGAGCTGGGGTGTGGGGTGGGGGTTTAGCGCGGTGTGGTTGGAGCTGGGGATGGGCAGTGGCCAGCTCCCGGAGGCCTCCCGGTGCTCCCCGTGGGCCCCTGTGCACTCCCCGGGCCGCCAATGGCAGAGGCCCGGTGGCCAGGAAGGACAAATGTCCCGAAATTGACCAGACGACACCAGGCCTCCTGTCCAGGCAGGGGGCGGAGCCTCCCCAGCCTCGCCGGCCCGCCCGATCTTTGGGGCGGGCCCTGCGGGCGGTACTCCGGTATGGTACCAGCAAGATATCAGGGGAGAGCCGATCGCTTACAGGCTCCGCCATGAGAAGTCGGCCCGGTCGTCTTTCATAGTTGAAAAGGCGGCCTCCGAGTCCTACTTCTGACAGACAGTCAGACGTGATCCACTCTGGCAGGGCCCCTCCCTACACCGAAGACTATGTCGGTTGGAAGAGAATGGCGCACGACGCCCTCCTCTTCCACCACCACCACCGACGGGAGAAAGAAAGGGGCCGGTCGGTGGACCAGGCGGCCGGGGCCATAGAGGCGGGCCTGGCCAGGGTTCTGTGCGATGGCCGGTGCCTCTCAAACTCACCCCGCTGCTGCGTTTGGCCTCGGTGGACCAGGCGGCTTTACTTGCAGCTGAGTTTGAGAGGCCTCGCAGACTAACCCCGCTGCAGCTCCAAACCCTAGGCATAGGCCAGACGGGCAACCATAGCTACAGCCTTAGGACAAGGGCAACAGGGGCAGCCTCCGCCCAAGGCCTAAGCATAGGCCGCAGTGACAACCCAGGGGCCAAGGGGACGGGACGGGACGAGGGAGTGACGGAGGGGACACGGAGGGAGCAGGGGGGAACACCGGTGTGCTGCGGGCGGGACTGCAGAGCCGGGCTGGACGGGAGAGGCGGCCTCAGGCAGGGCCGCGGGCAGGACGGGAGAGGCGGCCTCAGGCAGGGCTGCGGGCATGTGTCCAGCAGAGGGGCGCCTCAGCGGGCGCCGCCATCACTTGGTCAGCAGGGGGCGCCTTGGCAGGCACCTCGGGCGTGTGTCCAGCAGGGGGCGCCTCGGCAGGTACCTCGGGCGCCTCAATCACGTGGCCAGCAGGCGGCGCCTCGGCGGGCACCTCAGGCGTGCGGCCAGCAGGGGGCGCCACGGGCAGAGCGGAGGCAGCAGCAGGCGTGCGACCGGCAGGGGGCGCCTCGGCAGGTACCTCGGGCGCCTCAATCACGTGGCCAGCAGGGGGCGCCTCGGCGGGCACCTCAGGCGTGCGGCCAGCAGGGGGCGCCAAGGGCAGAGCGGAGGCAGCTGCAGGCGTGCGACCAGCAGGGTGCGCCTCGGCTGGCGCCGCCGTCACGCGGCCAGCAGGGGGCGCAACCGCGGCCACCTCAGGCAGCTCAGGCGCCGGCAGGACAAGCGAGACGGGCAGTTCAGGCGCCGGCAGGACAGGCGAGACGGGCAGATCAGGCATTTCAAGTGCCGGCAGGACAGGCGAGACAGGCAGTTCAGGTGCTGGCAGGACAGGCGAGACAGGCAGTTCAGGTGCCGGCAGGACAGGCGGCTGGTCTCCGTCGGGACCGACCAGGCGGGTAGGGGTGCAGTCGTCCCAGGCGGGAAGCAGAGAGCAGGCTCCTAGGTACAGCGTTGGAGCTGCTTCCGCCAGCTCTCTGCTCCGCTTCTCCCGGCTGCTAATTAAGCGCTGGCTCAGGCGGCGAAGGCACTTACGTGTCCTCTGCAGCGGGTACTGTTGTCCGGGCGGGCGCTCCTCCGTGAGGAGGTCCGCGCCCCGGGTGGCCAGCTCCAGGGCTACAGGATCCTACAGTACTTTGGGTTGGGAGCGCCAAAACACAAAGTCTTGCAGGAGACCGATCCGGTGGTGCTCGGTCTCCTGCGTTGTGCTGTTTGGGAGATCCGTCATTCTGTCAGCTTTCGCGGGGAAGGCGAGCAGGGAGGCCGGCAAAGTGCAGCCAGAACGTCGGGTAAACGGGATTTATTTGCCAAAGACGGACAAGCACGGACAACACTCTGACACTAC
The DNA here is from genome assembly GCF_048594095.1 of Paramormyrops kingsleyae. NCBI lineage: Eukaryota > Metazoa > Chordata > Actinopteri > Osteoglossiformes > Mormyridae > Paramormyrops > Paramormyrops kingsleyae. The sequence continues at coordinate 1,101,080 of NC_132821.1, read as the reverse complement.
AATGACGGATCTGGCATACATGGGGAGACGCGGACTAATACACATGGGACTAGGCAAGAGAAACAGGACACAGGTGATCACAATTAGGAATGAACGCGAGGTAATGAGGGGGCGTGGCGCACACTAGGATCGTACGGAGCGGATCGTGACACTTACAATGTGCAAAAGTACATGCAATAATATACTAGCACACTGTCAACAAAGCCTCTTAAAATCTACCCCTTATCGCAGAACGTTGCCCTAGGGCAACGAAAAGATAAACTATATTTCAGAACCTGCAAAAAAATAAAATAAATAAATAAATCCTGGAAAAAAAAAAAAAAGACTTCTCTACAGCTTCATAGACACGCACATATTTCTTCTTATCTACTGTTAACGCCAATATAAATAAGATTAGTAAAGGAAGTGCAGCGGGCGGCCTCATTTGCACTCAGTGGGACTGCCGGCCCCATTCACACCTAGATGATCAGGCGGGCCCGTTCGCACCTAGTTGACCGGGCGGCCGCATTTTCGTAGTTGAAAAGGCGCCCGGATTTGCATGCATTTGACCAGGTCGGCCACATTTACACATAGTTGAAAAGGCGGCCGCATTAACATTTAGTGGGCCCCATTCACGCCTAATTTAGGGCGGTGGGGGTGGAGCTGGGGTGTGGGGTGGGGGTTTAGCGCGGTGTGGTTGGAGCTGGGGATGGGCAGTGGCCAGCTCCCGGAGGCCTCCCGGTGCTCCCCGTGGGCCCCTGTGCACTCCCCGGGCCGCCAATGGCAGAGGCCCGGTGGCCAGGAAGGACAAATGTCCCGAAATTGACCAGACGACACCAGGCCTCCTGTCCAGGCAGGGGGCGGAGCCTCCCCAGCCTCGCCGGCCCGCCCGATCTTTGGGGCGGGCCCTGCGGGCGGTACTCCGGTATGGTACCAGCAAGATATCAGGGGAGAGCCGATCGCTTACAGGCTCCGCCATGAGAAGTCGGCCCGGTCGTCTTTCATAGTTGAAAAGGCGGCCTCCGAGTCCTACGTCTGACAGACAGTCAGACGTGATCCACTCTGGCAGGGCCCCTCCCTACACCGAAGACTATGTCGGTTGGAAGAGAATGGCGCACGACGCCCTCCTCTTCCACCACCACCACCGACGGGAGAAAGAAAGGGGCCGGTCGGTGGACCAGGCGGCCGGGGCCATAGAGGCGGGCCTGGCCAGGGTTCTGTGCGATGGCCGGTGCCTCTCAAACTCACCCCGCTGCTGCGTTTGGCCTCGGTGGACCAGGCGGCTTTACTTGCAGCTGAGTTTGAGAGGCCTCGCAGACTAACCCCGCTGCAGCTCCAAACCCTAGGCATAGGCCAGACGGGCAACCATAGCTACAGCCTTAGGACAAGGGCAACAGGGGCAGCCTCCGCCCAAGGCCTAAGCATAGGCCGCAGTGACAACCCAGGGGCCAAGGGGACGGGACGGGACGAGGGAGTGACGGAGGGGACACGGAGGGAGCAGGGGGGAACACCGGTGTGCTGCGGGCGGGACTGCAGAGCCGGGCTGGACGGGAGAGGCGGCCTCAGGCAGGGCCGCGGGCAGGACGGGAGAGGCGGCCTCAGGCAGGGCTGCGGGCATGTGTCCAGCAGAGGGGCGCCTCAGCGGGCGCCGCCATCACTTGGTCAGCAGGGGGCGCCTTGGCAGGCACCTCGGGCGTGTGTCCAGCAGGGGGCGCCTCGGCAGGTACCTCGGGCGCCTCAATCACGTGGCCAGCAGGCGGCGCCTCGGCGGGCACCTCAGGCGTGCGGCCAGCAGGGGGCGCCACGGGCAGAGCGGAGGCAGCAGCAGGCGTGCGACCGGCAGGGGGCGCCTCGGCAGGTACCTCGGGCGCCTCAATCACGTGGCCAGCAGGGGGCGCCTCGGCGGGCACCTCAGGCGTGCGGCCAGCAGGGGGCGCCAAGGGCAGAGCGGAGGCAGCTGCAGGCGTGCGACCAGCAGGGTGCGCCTCGGCTGGCGCCGCCGTCACGCGGCCAGCAGGGGGCGCAACCGCGGCCACCTCAGGCAGCTCAGGCGCCGGCAGGACAAGCGAGACGGGCAGTTCAGGCGCCGGCAGGACAGGCGAGACGGGCAGATCAGGCATTTCAAGTGCCGGCAGGACAGGCGAGACAGGCAGTTCAGGTGCTGGCAGGACAGGCGAGACAGGCAGTTCAGGTGCCGGCAGGACAGGCGGCTGGTCTCCGTCGGGACCGACCAGGCGGGTAGGGGTGCAGTCGTCCCAGGCGGGAAGCAGAGAGCAGGCTCCTAGGTACAGCGTTGGAGCTGCTTCCGCCAGCTCTCTGCTCCGCTTCTCCCGGCTGCTAATTAAGCGCTGGCTCAGGCGGCGAAGGCACTTACGTGTCCTCTGCAGCGGGTACTGTTGTCCGGGCGGGCGCTCCTCCGTGAGGAGGTCCGCGCCCCGGGTGGCCAGCTCCAGGGCTACAGGATCCTACAGTACTTTGGGTTGGGAGCGCCAAAACACAAAGTCTTGCAGGAGACCGATCCGGTGGTGCTCGGTCTCCTGCGTTGTGCTGTTTGGGAGATCCGTCATTCTGTCAGCTTTCGCGGGGAAGGCGAGCAGGGAGGCCGGCAAAGTGCAGCCAGAACGTCGGGTAAACGGGATTTATTTGCCAAAGACGGACAAGCACGGACAACACTCTGACACTACAATGACGGATCTGGCATACATGGGGAGACGCGGACTAATACACATGGGACTAGGCAAGAGAAACAGGACACAGGTGATCACAATTAGGAATGAACGCGAGGTAATGAGGGGGCGTGGCGCACACTAGGATCGTACGGAGCGGATCGTGACACTTACAATGTGCAAAAGTACATGCAATAATATACTAGCACACTGTCAACAAAGCCTCTTAAAATCTACCCCTTATCGCAGAACGTTGCCCTAGGGCAACGAAAAGATAAACTATATTTCAGAACCTGCAAAAAAATTAAATAAATAAATAAATCCTGGAAAAAAAAAAAAAAGACTTCTCTACAGCTTCATAGACACGCACATATTTCTTCTTATCTACTGTTAACGCCAATATAAATAAGATTAGTAAAGGAAGTGCAGCGGGCGGCCTCATTTGCACTCAGTGGGACTGCCGGCCCCATTCACACCTAGATGATCAGGCGGGCCCGTTCGCACCTAGTTGACCGGGCGGCCGCATTTTCGTAGTTGAAAAGGCGCCCGGATTTGCATGCATTTGACCAGGTCGGCCACATTTACACATAGTTGAAAAGGCGGCCGCATTAACATTTAGTGGGCCCCATTCACGCCTAATTTAGGGCGGTGGGGGTGGAGCTGGGGTGTGGGGTGGGGGTTTAGCGCGGTGTGGTTGGAGCTGGGGATGGGCAGTGGCCAGCTCCCGGAGGCCTCCCGGTGCTCCCCGTGGGCCCCTGTGCACTCCCCGGGCCGCCAATGGCAGAGGCCCGGTGGCCAGGAAGGACAAATGTCCCGAAATTGACCAGACGACACCAGGCCTCCTGTCCAGGCAGGGGGCGGAGCCTCCCCAGCCTCGCCGGCCCGCCCGATCTTTGGGGCGGGCCCTGCGGGCGGTACTCCGGTATGGTACCAGCAAGATATCAGGGGAGAGCCGATCGCTTACAGGCTCCGCCATGAGAAGTCGGCCCGGTCGTCTTTCATAGTTGAAAAGGCGGCCTCCGAGTCCTACGTCTGACAGACAGTCAGACGTGATCCACTCTGGCAGGGCCCCTCCCTACACCGAAGACTATGTCGGTTGGAAGAGAATGGCGCACGACGCCCTCCTCTTCCACCACCACCACCACCGACGTGAGAAAGAAAGGGGCCGGTCGGTGGACCAGGCGGCCGGGGCCATAGAGGCGGGCCTGGCCAGGGTTCTGTGCGATGGCCGGTGCCTCTCAAACTCACCCCGCTGCTGCGTTTGGCCTCGGTGGACCAGGCGGCTTTACTTGCAGCTGAGTTTGAGAGGCCTCGCAGACTAACCCCGCTGCAGCTCCAAACCCTAGGCATAGGCCAGACGGGCAACCATAGCTACAGCCTTAGGACAAGGGCAACAGGGGCAGCCTCCGCCCAAGGCCTAAGCATAGGCCGCAGTGACAACCTAGGGGCCAAGGGGACGGGACGGGACGAGGGAGTGACGGAGGGGACACGGAGGGAGCAGGGGGGAACACCGGTGTGCTGCGGGCGGGACTGCAGAGCCGGGCTGGACGGGAGAGGCGGCCTCAGGCAGGGCCGCGGGCAGGACGGGAGAGGCGGCCTCAGGCAGGGCTGCGGGCATGTGTCCAGCAGAGGGGCGCCTCAGCGGGCGCCGCCATCACTTGGTCAGCAGGGGGCGCCTTGGCAGGCACCTCGGGCGTGTGTCCAGCAGGGGGCGCCTCGGCAGGTACCTCGGGCGCCTCAATCACGTGGCCAGCAGGCGGCGCCTCGGCGGGCACCTCAGGCGTGCGGCCAGCAGGGGGCGCCACGGGCAGAGCGGAGGCAGCAGCAGGCGTGCGACCGGCAGGGGGCGCCTCGGCAGGTACCTCGGGCGCCTCAATCACGTGGCCAGCAGGGGGCGCCTCGGCGGGCACCTCAGGCGTGCGGCCAGCAGGGGGCGCCAAGGGCAGAGCGGAGGCAGCTGCAGGCGTGCGACCAGCAGGGTGCGCCTCGGCTGGCGCCGCCGTCACGCGGCCAGCAGGGGGCGCAACCGCGGCCACCTCAGGCAGCTCAGGCGCCGGCAGGACAAGCGAGACGGGCAGTTCAGGCGCCGGCAGGACAGGCGAGACGGGCAGATCAGGCATTTCAAGTGCCGGCAGGACAGGCGAGACAGGCAGTTCAGGTGCTGGCAGGACAGGCGAGACAGGCAGTTCAGGTGCCGGCAGGACAGGCGGCTGGTCTCCGTCGGGACCGACCAGGCGGGTAGGGGTGCAGTCGTCCCAGGCGGGAAGCAGAGAGCAGGCTCCTAGGTACAGCGTTGGAGCTGCTTCCGCCAGCTCTCTGCTCCGCTTCTCCCGGCTGCTAATTAAGCGCTGGCTCAGGCGGCGAAGGCACTTACGTGTCCTCTGCAGCGGGTACTGTTGTCCGGGCGGGCGCTCCTCCGTGAGGAGGTCCGCGCCCCGGGTGGCCAGCTCCAGGGCTACAGGATCCTACAGTACTTTGGGTTGGGAGCGCCAAAACACAAAGTCTTGCAGGAGACCGATCCGGTGGTGCTCGGTCTCCTGCGTTGTGCTGTTTGGGAGATCCGTCATTCTGTCAGCTTTCGCGGGGAAGGCGAGCAGGGAGGCCGGCAAAGTGCAGCCAGAACGTCGGGTAAACGGGATTTATTTGCCAAAGACGGACAAGCACGGACAACACTCTGACACTACAATGACGGATCTGGCATACATGGGGAGACGCGGACTAATACACATGGGACTAGGCAAGAGAAACAGGACACAGGTGATCACAATTAGGAATGAACGCGAGGTAATGAGGGGGCGTGGCGCACACTAGGATCGTACGGAGCGGATCGTGACACTTACAATGTGCAAAAGTACATGCAATAATATACTAGCACACTGTCAACAAAGCCTCTTAAAATCTACCCCTTATCGCAGAACGTTGCCCTAGGGCAACGAAAAGATAAACTATATTTCAGAACCTGCAAAAAAATAAAATAAATAAATAAATCCTGGAAAAAAAAAAAAAAGACTTCTCTACAGCTTCATAGACACGCACATATTTCTTCTTATCTACTGTTAACGCCAATATAAATAAGATTAGTAAAGGAAGTGCAGCGGGCGGCCTCATTTGCACTCAGTGGGACTGCCGGCCCCATTCACACCTAGATGATCAGGCGGGCCCGTTCGCACCTAGTTGACCGGGCGGCCGCATTTTCGTAGTTGAAAAGGCGCCCGGATTTGCATGCATTTGACCAGGTCGGCCACATTTACACATAGTTGAAAAGGCGGCCGCATTAACATTTAGTGGGCCCCATTCACGCCTAATTTAGGGCGGTGGGGGTGGAGCTGGGGTGTGGGGTGGGGGTTTAGCGCGGTGTGGTTGGAGCTGGGGATGGGCAGTGGCCAGCTCCCGGAGGCCTCCCGGTGCTCCCCGTGGGCCCCTGTGCACTCCCCGGGCCGCCAATGGCAGAGGCCCGGTGGCCAGGAAGGACAAATGTCCCGAAATTGACCAGACGACACCAGGCCTCCTGTCCAGGCAGGGGGCGGAGCCTCCCCAGCCTCGCCGGCCCGCCCGATCTTTGGGGCGGGCCCTGCGGGCGGTACTCCGGTATGGTACCAGCAAGATATCAGGGGAGAGCCGATCGCTTACAGGCTCCGCCATGAGAAGTCGGCCCGGTCGTCTTTCATAGTTGAAAAGGCGGCCTCCGAGTCCTACTTCTGACAGACAGTCAGACGTGATCCACTCTGGCAGGGCCCCTCCCTACACCGAAGACTATGTCGGTTGGAAGAGAATGGCGCACGACGCCCTCCTCTTCCACCACCACCACCGACGGGAGAAAGAAAGGGGCCGGTCGGTGGACCAGGCGGCCGGGGCCATAGAGGCGGGCCTGGCCAGGGTTCTGTGCGATGGCCGGTGCCTCTCAAACTCACCCCGCTGCTGCGTTTGGCCTCGGTGGACCAGGCGGCTTTACTTGCAGCTGAGTTTGAGAGGCCTCGCAGACTAACCCCGCTGCAGCTCCAAACCCTAGGCATAGGCCAGACGGGCAACCATAGCTACAGCCTTAGGACAAGGGCAACAGGGGCAGCCTCCGCCCAAGGCCTAAGCATAGGCCGCAGTGACAACCCAGGGGCCAAGGGGACGGGACGGGACGAGGGAGTGACGGAGGGGACACGGAGGGAGCAGGGGGGAACACCGGTGTGCTGCGGGCGGGACTGCAGAGCCGGGCTGGACGGGAGAGGCGGCCTCAGGCAGGGCCGCGGGCAGGACGGGAGAGGCGGCCTCAGGCAGGGCTGCGGGCATGTGTCCAGCAGAGGGGCGCCTCAGCGGGCGCCGCCATCACTTGGTCAGCAGGGGGCGCCTTGGCAGGCACCTCGGGCGTGTGTCCAGCAGGGGGCGCCTCGGCAGGTACCTCGGGCGCCTCAATCACGTGGCCAGCAGGCGGCGCCTCGGCGGGCACCTCAGGCGTGCGGCCAGCAGGGGGCGCCACGGGCAGAGCGGAGGCAGCAGCAGGCGTGCGACCGGCAGGGGGCGCCTCGGCAGGTACCTCGGGCGCCTCAATCACGTGGCCAGCAGGGGGCGCCTCGGCGGGCACCTCAGGCGTGCGGCCAGCAGGGGGCGCCAAGGGCAGAGCGGAGGCAGCTGCAGGCGTGCGACCAGCAGGGTGCGCCTCGGCTGGCGCCGCCGTCACGCGGCCAGCAGGGGGCGCAACCGCGGCCACCTCAGGCAGCTCAGGCGCCGGCAGGACAAGCGAGACGGGCAGTTCAGGCGCCGGCAGGACAGGCGAGACGGGCAGATCAGGCATTTCAAGTGCCGGCAGGACAGGCGAGACGGGCAGATCAGGCATTTCAAGTGCCGGCAGGACAGGCGAGACAGGCAGTTCAGGTGCTGGCAGGACAGGCGAGACAGGCAGTTCAGGTGCCGGCAGGACAGGCGGCTGGTCTCCGTCGGGACCGACCAGGCGGGTAGGGGTGCAGTCGTCCCAGGCGGGAAGCAGAGAGCAGGCTCCTAGGTACAGCGTTGGAGCTGCTTCCGCCAGCTCTCTGCTCCGCTTCTCCCGGCTGCTAATTAAGCGCTGGCTCAGGCGGCGAAGGCACTTACGTGTCCTCTGCAGCGGGTACTGTTGTCCGGGCGGGCGCTCCTCCGTGAGGAGGTCCGCGCCCCGGGTGGCCAGCTCCAGGGCTACAGGATCCTACAGTACTTTGGGTTGGGAGCGCCAAAACACAAAGTCTTGCAGGAGACCGATCCGGTGGTGCTCGGTCTCCTGCGTTGTGCTGTTTGGGAGATCCGTCATTCTGTCAGCTTTCGCGGGGAAGGCGAGCAGGGAGGCCGGCAAAGTGCAGCCAGAACGTCGGGTAAACGGGATTTATTTGCCAAAGACGGACAAGCACGGACAACACTCTGACACTACAATGACGGATCTGGCATACATGGGGAGACGCGGACTAATACACATGGGACTAGGCAAGAGAAACAGGACACAGGTGATCACAATTAGGAATGAACGCGAGGTAATGAGGGGGCGTGGCGCACACTAGGATCGTACGGAGCGGATCGTGACACTTACAATGTGCAAAAGTACATGCAATAATATACTAGCACACTGTCAACAAAGCCTCTTAAAATCTACCCCTTATCGCAGAACGTTGCCCTAGGGCAACGAAAAGATAAACTATATTTCAGAACCTGCAAAAAAATAAAATAAATAAATAAATCCTGGAAAAAAAAAAAAAAGACTTCTCTACAGCTTCATAGACACGCACATATTTCTTCTTATCTACTGTTAACGCCAATATAAATAAGATTAGTAAAGGAAGTGCAGCGGGCGGCCTCATTTGCACTCAGTGGGACTGCCGGCCCCATTCACACCTAGATGATCAGGCGGGCCCGTTCGCACCTAGTTGACCGGGCGGCCGCATTTTCGTAGTTGAAAAGGCGCCCGGATTTGCATGCATTTGACCAGGTCGGCCACATTTACACATAGTTGAAAAGGCGGCCGCATTAACATTTAGTGGGCCCCATTCACGCCTAATTTAGGGCGGTGGGGGTGGAGCTGGGGTGTGGGGTGGGGGTTTAGCGCGGTGTGGTTGGAGCTGGGGATGGGCAGTGGCCAGCTCCCGGAGGCCTCCCGGTGCTCCCCGTGGGCCCCTGTGCACTCCCCGGGCCGCCAATGGCAGAGGCCCGGTGGCCAGGAAGGACAAATGTCCCGAAATTGACCAGACGACACCAGGCCTCCTGTCCAGGCAGGGGGCGGAGCCTCCCCAGCCTCGCCGGCCCGCCCGATCTTTGGGGCGGGCCCTGCGGGCGGTACTCCGGTATGGTACCAGCAAGATATCAGGGGAGAGCCGATCGCTTACAGGCTCCGCCATGAGAAGTCGGCCCGGTCGTCTTTCATAGTTGAAAAGGCGGCCTCCGAGTCCTACGTCTGACAGACAGTCAGACGTGATCCACTCTGGCAGGGCCCCTCCCTACACCGAAGACTATGTCGGTTGGAAGAGAATGGCGCACGACGCCCTCCTCTTCCACCACCACCACCACCACCACCACCACCACCACCGACGGGAGAAAGAAAGGGGCCGGTCGGTGGACCAGGCGGCCGGGGCCATAGAGGCGGGCCTGGCCAGGGTTCTGTGCGATGGCCGGTGCCTCTCAAACTCACCCCGCTGCTGCGTTTGGCCTCGGTGGACCAGGCGGCTTTACTTGCAGCTGAGTTTGAGAGGCCTCGCAGACTAACCCCGCTGCAGCTCCAAACCCTAGGCATAGGCCAGACGGGCAACCATAGCTACAGCCTTAGGACAAGGGCAACAGGGGCAGCCTCCGCCCAAGGCCTAAGCATAGGCCGCAGTGACAACCCAGGGGCCAAGGGGACGGGACGGGACGAGGGAGTGACGGAGGGGACACGGAGGGAGCAGGGGGGAACACCGGTGTGCTGCGGGCGGGACTGCAGAGCCGGGCTGGACGGGAGAGGCGGCCTCAGGCAGGGCCGCGGGCAGGACGGGAGAGGCGGCCTCAGGCAGGGCTGCGGGCATGTGTCCAGCAGAGGGGCGCCTCAGCGGGCGCCGCCATCACTTGGTCAGCAGGGGGCGCCTTGGCAGGCACCTCGGGCGTGTGTCCAGCAGGGGGCGCCTCGGCAGGTACCTCGGGCGCCTCAATCACGTGGCCAGCAGGCGGCGCCTCGGCGGGCACCTCAGGCGTGCGGCCAGCAGGGGGCGCCACGGGCAGAGCGGAGGCAGCAGCAGGCGTGCGACCGGCAGGGGGCGCCTCGGCAGGTACCTCGGGCGCCTCAATCACGTGGCCAGCAGGGGGCGCCTCGGCGGGCACCTCAGGCGTGCGGCCAGCAGGGGGCGCCAAGGGCAGAGCGGAGGCAGCTGCAGGCGTGCGACCAGCAGGGTGCGCCTCGGCTGGCGCCGCCGTCACGCGGCCAGCAGGGGGCGCAACCGCGGCCACCTCAGGCAGCTCAGGCGCCGGCAGGACAAGCGAGACGGGCAGTTCAGGCGCCGGCAGGACAGGCGAGACGGGCAGATCAGGCATTTCAAGTGCCGGCAGGACAGGCGAGACAGGCAGTTCAGGTGCTGGCAGGACAGGCGAGACAGGCAGTTCAGGTGCCGGCAGGACAGGCGGCTGGTCTCCGTCGGGACCGACCAGGCGGGTAGGGGTGCAGTCGTCCCAGGCGGGAAGCAGAGAGCAGGCTCCTAGGTACAGCGTTGGAGCTGCTTCCGCCAGCTCTCTGCTCCGCTTCTCCCGGCTGCTAATTAAGCGCTGGCTCAGGCGGCGAAGGCACTTACGTGTCCTCTGCAGCGGGTACTGTTGTCCGGGCGGGCGCTCCTCCGTGAGGAGGTCCGCGCCCCGGGTGGCCAGCTCCAGGGCTACAGGATCCTACAGTACTTTGGGTTGGGAGCGCCAAAACACAAAGTCTTGCAGGAGACCGATCCGGTGGTGCTCGGTCTCCTGCGTTGTGCTGTTTGGGAGATCCGTCATTCTGTCAGCTTTCGCGGGGAAGGCGAGCAGGGAGGCCGGCAAAGTGCAGCCAGAACGTCGGGTAAACGGGATTTATTTGCCAAAGACGGACAAGCACGGACAACACTCTGACACTACAATGACGGATCTGGCATACATGGGGAGACGCGGACTAATACACATGGGACTAGGCAAGAGAAACAGGACACAGGTGATCACAATTAGGAATGAACGCGAGGTAATGAGGGGGCGTGGCGCACACTAGGATCGTACGGAGCGGATCGTGACACTTACAATGTGCAAAAGTACATGCAATAATATACTAGCACACTGTCAACAAAGCCTCTTAAAATCTACCCCTTATCGCAGAACGTTGCCCTAGGGCAACGAAAAGATAAACTATATTTCAGAACCTGCAAAAAAATAAAATAAATAAATAAATCCTGGAAAAAAAAAAAAAAGACTTCTCTACAGCTTCATAGACACGCACATATTTCTTCTTATCTACTGTTAACGCCAATATAAATAAGATTAGTAAAGGAAGTGCAGCGGGCGGCCTCATTTGCACTCAGTGGGACTGCCGGCCCCATTCACACCTAGATGATCAGGCGGGCCCGTTCGCACCTAGTTGACCGGGCGGCCGCATTTTCGTAGTTGAAAAGGCGCCCGGATTTGCATGCATTTGACCAGGTCGGCCACATTTACACATAGTTGAAAAGGCGGCCGCATTAACATTTAGTGGGCCCCATTCACGCCTAATTTAGGGCGGTGGGGGTGGAGCTGGGGTGTGGGGTGGGGGTTTAGCGCGGTGTGGTTGGAGCTGGGGATGGGCAGTGGCCAGCTCCCGGAGGCCTCCCGGTGCTCCCCGTGGGCCCCTGTGCACTCCCCGGGCCGCCAATGGCAGAGGCCCGGTGGCCAGGAAGGACAAATGTCCCGAAATTGACCAGACGACACCAGGCCTCCTGTCCAGGCAGGGGGCGGAGCCTCCCCAGCCTCGCCGGCCCGCCCGATCTTTGGGGCGGGCCCTGCGGGCGGTACTCCGGTATGGTACCAGCAAGATATCAGGGGAGAGCCGATCGCTTACAGGCTCCGCCATGAGAAGTCGGCCCGGTCGTCTTTCATAGTTGAAAAGGCGGCCTCCGAGTCCTACGTCTGACAGACAGTCAGACGTGATCCACTCTGGCAGGGCCCCTCCCTACACCGAAGACTATGTCGGTTGGAAGAGAATGGCGCACGACGCCCTCCTCTTCCACCACCACCACCGACGGGAGAAAGAAAGGGGCCGGTCGGTGGACCAGGCGGCCGGGGCCATAGAGGCGGGCCTGGCCAGGGTTCTGTGCGATGGCCGGTGCCTCTCAAACTCACCCCGCTGCTGCGTTTGGCCTCGGTGGACCAGGCGGCTTTACTTGCAGCTGAGTTTGAGAGGCCTCGCAGACTAACCCCGCTGCAGCTCCAAACCCTAGGCATAGGCCAGACGGGCAACCATAGCTACAGCCTTAGGACAAGGGCAACAGGGGCAGCCTCCGCCCAAGGCCTAAGCATAGGCCGCAGTGACAACCCAGGGGCCAAGGGGACGGGACGGGACGAGGGAGTGACGGAGGGGACACGGAGGGAGCAGGGGGGAACACCGGTGTGCTGCGGGCGGGACTGCAGAGCCGGGCTGGACGGGAGAGGCGGCCTCAGGCAGGGCCGCGGGCAGGACGGGAGAGGCGGCCTCAGGCAGGGCTGCGGGCATGTGTCCAGCAGAGGGGCGCCTCAGCGGGCGCCGCCATCACTTGGTCAGCAGGGGGCGCCTTGGCAGGCACCTCGGGCGTGTGTCCAGCAGGGGGCGCCTCGGCAGGTACCTCGGGCGCCTCAATCACGTGGCCAGCAGGCGGCGCCTCGGCGGGCACCTCAGGCGTGCGGCCAGCAGGGGGCGCCACGGGCAGAGCGGAGGCAGCAGCAGGCGTGCGACCGGCAGGGGGCGCCTCGGCAGGTACCTCGGGCGCCTCAATCACGTGGCCAGCAGGGGGCGCCTCGGCGGGCACCTCAGGCGTGCGGCCAGCAGGGGGCGCCAAGGGCAGAGCGGAGGCAGCTGCAGGCGTGCGACCAGCAGGGTGCGCCTCGGCTGGCGCCGCCGTCACGCGGCCAGCAGGGGGCGCAACCGCGGCCACCTCAGGCAGCTCAGGCGCCGGCAGGACAAGCGAGACGGGCAGTTCAGGCGCCGGCAGGACAGGCGAGACGGGCAGATCAGGCATTTCAAGTGCCGGCAGGACAGGCGAGACGGGCAGATCAGGCATTTCAAGTGCCGGCAGGACAGGCGAGACAGGCAGTTCAGGTGCTGGCAGGACAGGCGAGACAGGCAGTTCAGGTGCCGGCAGGACAGGCGGCTGGTCTCCGTCGGGACCGACCAGGCGGGTAGGGGTGCAGTCGTCCCAGGCGGGAAGCAGAGAGCAGGCTCCTAGGTACAGCGTTGGAGCTGCTTCCGCCAGCTCTCTGCTCCGCTTCTCCCGGCTGCTAATTAAGCGCTGGCTCAGGCGGCGAAGGCACTTACGTGTCCTCTGCAGCGGGTACTGTTGTCCGGGCGGGCGCTCCTCCGTGAGGAGGTCCGCGCCCCGGGTGGCCAGCTCCAGGGCTACAGGATCCTACAGTACTTTGGGTTGGGAGCGCCAAAACACAAAGTCTTGCAGGAGACCGATCCGGTGGTGCTCGGTCTCCTGCGTTGTGCTGTTTGGGAGATCCGTCATTCTGTCAGCTTTCGCGGGGAAGGCGAGCAGGGAGGCCGGCAAAGTGCAGCCAGAACGTCGGGTAAACGGGATTTATTTGCCAAAGACGGACAAGCACGGACAACACTCTGACACTACAATGACGGATCTGGCATACATGGGGAGACGCGGACTAATACACATGGGACTAGGCAAGAGAAACAGGACACAGGTGATCACAATTAGGAATGAACGCGAGGTAATGAGGGGGCGTGGCGCACACTAGGATCGTACGGAGCGGATCGTGACACTTACAATGTGCAAAAGTACATGCAATAATATACTAGCACACTGTCAACAAAGCCTCTTAAAATCTACCCCTTATCGCAGAACGTTGCCCTAGGGCAACGAAAAGATAAACTATATTTCAGAACCTGCAAAAAAATAAAATAAATAAATAAATCCTGGAAAAAAAAAAAAAAAGACTTCTCTACAGCTTCATAGACACGCACATATTTTTTCTTATCTACTGTTAACGCCAATATAAATAAGATTAGTAAAGGAAGTGCAGCGGGCGGCCTCATTTGCACTCAGTGGGACTGCCGGCCCCATTCACACCTAGATGATCAGGCGGGCCCGTTCGCACCTAGTTGACCGGGCGGCCGCATTTTCGTAGTTGAAAAGGCGCCCGGATTTGCATGCATTTGACCAGGTCGGCCACATTTACACATAGTTGAAAAGGCGGCCGCATTAACATTTAGTGGGCCCCATTCACGCCTAATTTAGGGCGGTGGGGGTGGAGCTGGGGTGTGGGGTGGGGGTTTAGCGCGGTGTGGTTGGAGCTGGGGATGGGCAGTGGCCAGCTCCCGGAGGCCTCCCGGTGCTCCCCGTGGGCCCCTGTGCACTCCCCGGGCCGCCAATGGCAGAGGCCCGGTGGCCAGGAAGGACAAATGTCCCGAAATTGACCAGACGACACCAGGCCTCCTGTCCAGGCAGGGGGCGGAGCCTCCCCAGCCTCGCCGGCCCGCCCGATCTTTGGGGCGGGCCCTGCGGGCGGTACTCCGGTATGGTACCAGCAAGATATCAGGGGAGAGCCGATCGCTTACAGGCTCCGCCATGAGAAGTCGGCCCGGTCGTCTTTCATAGTTGAAAAGGCGGCCTCCGAGTCCTACGTCTGACAGACAGTCAGACGTGATCCACTCTGGCAGGGCCCCTCCCTACACCGAAGACTATGTCGGTTGGAAGAGAATGGCGCACGACGCCCTCCTCTTCCACCACCACCACCACCACCACCACCACCACCACCGACGGGAGAAAGAAAGGGGCCGGTCGGTGGACCAGGCGGCCGGGGCCATAGAGGCGGGCCTGGCCAGGGTTCTGTGCGATGGCCGGTGCCTCTCAAACTCACCCCGCTGCTGCGTTTGGCCTCGGTGGACCAGGCGGCTTTACTTGCAGCTGAGTTTGAGAGGCCTCGCAGACTAACCCCGCTGCAGCTCCAAACCCTAGGCATAGGCCAGACGGGCAACCATAGCTACAGCCTTAGGACAAGGGCAACAGGGGCAGCCTCCGCCCAAGGCCTAAGCATAGGCCGCAGTGACAACCCAGGGGCCAAGGGGACGGGACGGGACGAGGGAGTGACGGAGGGGACACGGAGGGAGCAGGGGGGAACACCGGTGTGCTGCGGGCGGGACTGCAGAGCCGGGCTGGACGGGAGAGGCGGCCTCAGGCAGGGCCGCGGGCAGGACGGGAGAGGCGGCCTCAGGCAGGGCTGCGGGCATGTGTCCAGCAGAGGGGCGCCTCAGCGGGCGCCGCCATCACTTGGTCAGCAGGGGGCGCCTTGGCAGGCACCTCGGGCGTGTGTCCAGCAGGGGGCGCCTCGGCAGGTACCTCGGGCGCCTCAATCACGTGGCCAGCAGGCGGCGCCTCGGCGGGCACCTCAGGCGTGCGGCCAGCAGGGGGCGCCACGGGCAGAGCGGAGGCAGCAGCAGGCGTGCGACCGGCAGGGGGCGCCTCGGCAGGTACCTCGGGCGCCTCAATCACGTGGCCAGCAGGGGGCGCCTCGGCGGGCACCTCAGGCGTGCGGCCAGCAGGGGGCGCCAAGGGCAGAGCGGAGGCAGCTGCAGGCGTGCGACCAGCAGGGTGCGCCTCGGCTGGCGCCGCCGTCACGCGGCCAGCAGGGGGCGCAACCGCGGCCACCTCAGGCAGCTCAGGCGCCGGCAGGACAAGCGAGACGGGCAGTTCAGGCGCCGGCAGGACAGGCGAGACGGGCAGATCAGGCATTTCAAGTGCCGGCAGGACAGGCGAGACAGGCAGTTCAGGTGCTGGCAGGACAGGCGAGACAGGCAGTTCAGGTGCCGGCAGGACAGGCGGCTGGTCTCCGTCGGGACCGACCAGGCGGGTAGGGGTGCAGTCGTCCCAGGCGGGAAGCAGAGAGCAGGCTCCTAGGTACAGCGTTGGAGCTGCTTCCGCCAGCTCTCTGCTCCGCTTCTCCCGGCTGCTAATTAAGCGCTGGCTCAGGCGGCGAAGGCACTTACGTGTCCTCTGCAGCGGGTACTGTTGTCCGGGCGGGCGCTCCTCCGTGAGGAGGTCCGCGCCCCGGGTGGCCAGCTCCAGGGCTACAGGATCCTACAGTACTTTGGGTTGGGAGCGCCAAAACACAAAGTCTTGCAGGAGACCGATCCGGTGGTGCTCGGTCTCCTGCGTTGTGCTGTTTGGGAGATCCGTCATTCTGTCAGCTTTCGCGGGGAAGGCGAGCAGGGAGGCCGGCAAAGTGCAGCCAGAACGTCGGGTAAACGGGATTTATTTGCCAAAGACGGACAAGCACGGACAACACTCTGACACTACAATGACGGATCTGGCATACATGGGGAGACGCGGACTAATACACATGGGACTAGGCAAGAGAAACAGGACACAGGTGATCACAATTAGGAATGAACGCGAGGTAATGAGGGGGCGTGGCGCACACTAGGATCGTACGGAGCGGATCGTGACACTTACAATGTGCAAAAGTACATGCAATAATATACTAGCACACTGTCAACAAAGCCTCTTAAAATCTACCCCTTATCGCAGAACGTTGCCCTAGGGCAACGAAAAGATAAACTATATTTCAGAACCTGCAAAAAAATAAAATAAATAAATAAATCCTGGAAAAAAAAAAAAAAGACTTCTCTACAGCTTCATAGACACGCACATATTTCTTCTTATCTACTGTTAACGCCAATATAAATAAGATTAGTAAAGGAAGTGCAGCGGGCGGCCTCATTTGCACTCAGTGGGACTGCCGGCCCCATTCACACCTAGATGATCAGGCGGGCCCGTTCGCACCTAGTTGACCGGGCGGCCGCATTTTCGTAGTTGAAAAGGCGCCCGGATTTGCATGCATTTGACCAGGTCGGCCACATTTACACATAGTTGAAAAGGCGGCCGCATTAACATTTAGTGGGCCCCATTCACGCCTAATTTAGGGCGGTGGGGGTGGAGCTGGGGTGTGGGGTGGGGGTTTAGCGCGGTGTGGTTGGAGCTGGGGATGGGCAGTGGCCAGCTCCCGGAGGCCTCCCGGTGCTCCCCGTGGGCCCCTGTGCACTCCCCGGGCCGCCAATGGCAGAGGCCCGGTGGCCAGGAAGGACAAATGTCCCGAAATTGACCAGACGACACCAGGCCTCCTGTCCAGGCAGGGGGCGGAGCCTCCCCAGCCTCGCCGGCCCGCCCGATCTTTGGGGCGGGCCCTGCGGGCGGTACTCCGGTATGGTACCAGCAAGATATCAGGGGAGAGCCGATCGCTTACAGGCTCCGCCATGAGAAGTCGGCCCGGTCGTCTTTCATAGTTGAAAAGGCGGCCTCCGAGTCCTACTTCTGACAGACAGTCAGACGTGATCCACTCTGGCAGGGCCCCTCCCTACACCGAAGACTATGTCGGTTGGAAGAGAATGGCGCACGACGCCCTCCTCTTCCACCACCACCACCGACGGGAGAAAGAAAGGGGCCGGTCGGTGGACCAGGCGGCCGGGGCCATAGAGGCGGGCCTGGCCAGGGTTCTGTGCGATGGCCGGTGCCTCTCAAACTCACCCCGCTGCTGCGTTTGGCCTCGGTGGACCAGGCGGCTTTACTTGCAGCTGAGTTTGAGAGGCCTCGCAGACTAACCCCGCTGCAGCTCCAAACCCTAGGCATAGGCCAGACGGGCAACCATAGCTACAGCCTTAGGACAAGGGCAACAGGGGCAGCCTCCGCCCAAGGCCTAAGCATAGGCCGCAGTGACAACCCAGGGGCCAAGGGGACGGGACGGGACGAGGGAGTGACGGAGGGGACACGGAGGGAGCAGGGGGGAACACCGGTGTGCTGCGGGCGGGACTGCAGAGCCGGGCTGGACGGGAGAGGCGGCCTCAGGCAGGGCCGCGGGCAGGACGGGAGAGGCGGCCTCAGGCAGGGCTGCGGGCATGTGTCCAGCAGAGGGGCGCCTCAGCGGGCGCCGCCATCACTTGGTCAGCAGGGGGCGCCTTGGCAGGCACCTCGGGCGTGTGTCCAGCAGGGGGCGCCTCGGCAGGTACCTCGGGCGCCTCAATCACGTGGCCAGCAGGCGGCGCCTCGGCGGGCACCTCAGGCGTGCGGCCAGCAGGGGGCGCCACGGGCAGAGCGGAGGCAGCAGCAGGCGTGCGACCGGCAGGGGGCGCCTCGGCAGGTACCTCGGGCGCCTCAATCACGTGGCCAGCAGGGGGCGCCTCGGCGGGCACCTCAGGCGTGCGGCCAGCAGGGGGCGCCAAGGGCAGAGCGGAGGCAGCTGCAGGCGTGCGACCAGCAGGGTGCGCCTCGGCTGGCGCCGCCGTCACGCGGCCAGCAGGGGGCGCAACCGCGGCCACCTCAGGCAGCTCAGGCGCCGGCAGGACAAGCGAGACGGGCAGTTCAGGCGCCGGCAGGACAGGCGAGACGGGCAGATCAGGCATTTCAAGTGCCGGCAGGACAGGCGAGACAGGCAGTTCAGGTGCTGGCAGGACAGGCGAGACAGGCAGTTCAGGTGCCGGCAGGACAGGCGGCTGGTCTCCGTCGGGACCGACCAGGCGGGTAGGGGTGCAGTCGTCCCAGGCGGGAAGCAGAGAGCAGGCTCCTAGGTACAGCGTTGGAGCTGCTTCCGCCAGCTCTCTGCTCCGCTTCTCCCGGCTGCTAATTAAGCGCTGGCTCAGGCGGCGAAGGCACTTACGTGTCCTCTGCAGCGGGTACTGTTGTCCGGGCGGGCGCTCCTCCGTGAGGAGGTCCGCGCCCCGGGTGGCCAGCTCCAGGGCTACAGGATCCTACAGTACTTTGGGTTGGGAGCGCCAAAACACAAAGTCTTGCAGGAGACCGATCCGGTGGTGCTCGGTCTCCTGCGTTGTGCTGTTTGGGAGATCCGTCATTCTGTCAGCTTTCGCGGGGAAGGCGAGCAGGGAGGCCGGCAAAGTGCAGCCAGAACGTCGGGTAAACGGGATTTATTTGCCAAAGACGGACAAGCACGGACAACACTCTGACACTACAATGACGGATCTGGCATACATGGGGAGACGCGGACTAATACACATGGGACTAGGCAAGAGAAACAGGACACAGGTGATCACAATTAGGAATGAACGCGAGGTAATGAGGGGGCGTGGCGCACACTAGGATCGTACGGAGCGGATCGTGACACTTACAATGTGCAAAAGTACATGCAATAATATACTAGCACACTGTCAACAAAGCCTCTTAAAATCTACCCCTTATCGCAGAACGTTGCCCTAGGGCAACGAAAAGATAAACTATATTTCAGAACCTGCAAAAAAATAAAATAAATAAATAAATCCTGGAAAAAAAAAAAAAAGACTTCTCTACAGCTTCATAGACACGCACATATTTCTTCTTATCTACTGTTAACGCCAATATAAATAAGATTAGTAAAGGAAGTGCAGCGGGCGGCCTCATTTGCACTCAGTGGGACTGCCGGCCCCATTCACACCTAGATGATCAGGCGGGCCCGTTCGCACCTAGTTGACCGGGCGGCCGCATTTTCGTAGTTGAAAAGGCGCCCGGATTTGCATGCATTTGACCAGGTCGGCCACATTTACACATAGTTGAAAAGGCGGCCGCATTAACATTTAGTGGGCCCCATTCACGCCTAATTTAGGGCGGTGGGGGTGGAGCTGGGGTGTGGGGTGGGGGTTTAGCGCGGTGTGGTTGGAGCTGGGGATGGGCAGTGGCCAGCTCCCGGAGGCCTCCCGGTGCTCCCCGTGGGCCCCTGTGCACTCCCCGGGCCGCCAATGGCAGAGGCCCGGTGGCCAGGAAGGACAAATGTCCCGAAATTGACCAGACGACACCAGGCCTCCTGTCCAGGCAGGGGGCGGAGCCTCCCCAGCCTCGCCGGCCCGCCCGATCTTTGGGGCGGGCCCTGCGGGCGGTACTCCGGTATGGTACCAGCAAGATATCAGGGGAGAGCCGATCGCTTACAGGCTCCGCCATGAGAAGTCGGCCCGGTCGTCTTTCATAGTTGAAAAGGCGGCCTCCGAGTCCTACGTCTGACAGACAGTCAGACGTGATCCACTCTGGCAGGGCCCCTCCCTACACCGAAGACTATGTCGGTTGGAAGAGAATGGCGCACGACGCCCTCCTCTTCCACCACCACCACCGACGGGAGAAAGAAAGGGGCCGGTCGGTGGACCAGGCGGCCGGGGCCATAGAGGCGGGCCTGGCCAGGGTTCTGTGCGATGGCCACGGGCAGAGCGGAGGCAGCAGCAGGCGTGCGACCGGCAGGGGGCGCCTCGGCAGGTACCTCGGGCGCCTCAATCACGTGGCCAGCAGGGGGCGCCTCGGCGGGCACCTCAGGCGTGCGGCCAGCAGGGGGCGCCACGGGCAGAGCGGAGGCAGCTGCAGGCGTGCGACCAGCAGGGTGCGCCTCGGCTGGCGCCGCCGTCACGCGGCCAGCAGGGGGCGCAACCGCGGCCACCTCAGGCAGCTCAGGCGCCGGCAGGACAAGCGAGACGGGCAGTTCAGGCGCCGGCAGGACAGGCGAGACGGGCAGATCAGGCATTTCCTTTGGGGCGGGCCCTGCGGGCGGTACTCCGGTATGGTACCAGCAAGATATCAGGGGAGAGCCGATCGCTTACAGGCTCCGCCATGAGAAGTCGGCCCGGTCGTCTTTCATAGTTGAAAAGGCGGCCTCCGAGTCCTACGTCTGACAGACAGTCAGACGTGATCCACTCTGGCAGGGCCCCTCCCTACACCGAAGACTATGTCGGTTGGAAGAGAATGGCGCACGACGCCCTCCTCTTCCACCACCGACGGGAGAAAGAAAGGGGCCGGTCGGTGGACCAGGCGGCCGGGGCCATAGAGGCGGGCCTGGCCAGGGTTCTGTGCGATGGCCGGTGCCTCTCAAACTCACCCCGCTGCTGCGTTTGGCCTCGGTGGACCAGGCGGCTTTACTTGCAGCTGAGTTTGAGAGGCCTCGCAGACTAACCCCGCTGCAGCTCCAAACCCTAGGCATAGGCCAGACGGGCAACCATAGCTACAGCCTTAGGACAAGGGCAACAGGGGCAGCCTCCGCCCAAGGCCTAAGCATAGGCCGCAGTGACAACCCAGGGGCCAAGGGGACGGGACGGGACGAGGGAGTGACGGAGGGGACACGGAGGGAGCAGGGGGGAACACCGGTGTGCTGCGGGCGGGACTGCAGAGCCGGGCTGGACGGGAGAGGCGGCCTCAGGCAGGGCCGCGGGCAGGACGGGAGAGGCGGCCTCAGGCAGGGTTGCGGGCATGTGTCCAGCAGAGGGGCGCCTCAGCGGGCGCCGCCATCACTTGGTCAGCAGGGGGCGCCTTGGCAGGCACCTCGGGCGTGTGTCCAGCAGGGGGCGCCTCGGCAGGTACCTCGGGCGCCTCAATCACGTGGCCAGCAGGCGGCGCCTCGGCGGGCACCTCAGGCGTGCGGCCAGCAGGGGGCGCCACGGGCAGAGCGGAGGCAGCAGCAGGCGTGCGACCGGCAGGGGGCGCCTCGGCAGGTACCTCGGGCGCCTCAATCACGTGGCCAGCAGGGGGCGCCTCGGCGGGCACCTCAGGCGTGCGGCCAGCAGGGGGCGCCACGGGCAGAGCGGAGGCAGCTGCAGGCGTGCGACCAGCAGGGTGCGCCTCGGCTGGCGCCGCCGTCACGCGGCCAGCAGGGGGCGCAACCGCGGCCACCTCAGGCAGCTCAGGCGCCGGCAGGACAAGCGAGACGGGCAGTTCAGGCGCCGGCAGGACAGGCAAGACGGGCAGATCAGGCATTTCAAGTGCCGGCAGGACAGGCGAGACGGGCAGATCAGGCATTTCAAGTGCCGGCAGGACAGGCGAGACAGGCAGTTCAGGTGCTGGCAGGACAGGCGAGACAGGCAGTTCAGGTGCCGGCAGGACAGGCGGCTGGTCTCCGTCGGGACCGACCAGGCGGGTAGGGGTGCAGTCGTCCCAGGCGGGAAGCAGAGAGCAGGCTCCTAGGTACAGCGTTGGAGCTGCTTCCGCCAGCTCTCTGCTCCGCTTCTCCCGGCTGCTAATTAAGCGCTGGCTCAGGCGGCGAAGGCACTTACGTGTCCTCTGCAGCGGGTACTGTTGTCCGGGCGGGCGCTCCTCCGTGAGGAGGTCCGCGCCCCGGGTGGCCAGCTCCAGGGCTACAGGATCCTACAGTACTTTGGGTTGGGAGCGCCAAAACACAAAGTCTTGCAGGAGACCGATCCGGTGGTGCTCGGTCTCCTGCGTTGTGCTGTTTGGGAGATCCGTCATTCTGTCAGCTTTCGCGGGGAAGGCGAGCAGGGAGGCCGGCAAAGTGCAGCCAGAACGTCGGGTAAACGGGATTTATTTGCCAAAGACGGACAAGCACGGACAACACTCTGACACTACAATGACGGATCTGGCATACATGGGGAGACGCGGACTAATACACATGGGACTAGGCAAGAGAAACAGGACACAGGTGATCACAATTAGGAATGAACGCGAGGTAATGAGGGGGCGTGGCGCACACTAGGATCGTACGGAGCGGATCGTGACACTTACAATGTGCAAAAGTACATGCAATAATATACTAGCACACTGTCAACAAAGCCTCTTAAAATCTACCCCTTATCGCAGAACGTTGCCCTAGGGCAACGAAAAGATAAACTATATTTCAGAACCTGCAAAAAAATAAAATAAATAAATAAATCCTGGAAAAAAAAAAAAAAGACTTCTCTACAGCTTCATAGACACGCACATATTTCTTCTTATCTACTGTTAACGCCAATATAAATAAGATTAGTAAAGGAAGTGCAGCGGGCGGCCTCATTTGCACTCAGTGGGACTGCCGGCCCCATTCACACCTAGATGATCAGGCGGGCCCGTTCGCACCTAGTTGACCGGGCGGCCGCATTTTCGTAGTTGAAAAGGCGCCCGGATTTGCATGCATTTGACCAGGTCGGCCACATTTACACATAGTTGAAAAGGCGGCCGCATTAACATTTAGTGGGCCCCATTCACGCCTAATTTAGGGCGGTGGGGGTGGAGCTGGGGTGTGGGGTGGGGGTTTAGCGCGGTGTGGTTGGAGCTGGGGATGGGCAGTGGCCAGCTCCCGGAGGCCTCCCGGTGCTCCCCGTGGGCCCCTGTGCACTCCCCGGGCCGCCAATGGCAGAGGCCCGGTGGCCAGGAAGGACAAATGTCCCGAAATTGACCAGACGACACCAGGCCTCCTGTCCAGGCAGGGGGCGGAGCCTCCCCAGCCTCGCCGGCCCGCCCGATCTTTGGGGCGGGCCCTGCGGGCGGTACTCCGGTATGGTACCAGCAAGATATCAGGGGAGAGCCGATCGCTTACAGGCTCCGCCATGAGAAGTCGGCCCGGTCGTCTTTCATAGTTGAAAAGGCGGCCTCCGAGTCCTACGTCTGACAGACAGTCAGACGTGATCCACTCTGGCAGGGCCCCTCCCTACACCGAAGACTATGTCGGTTGGAAGAGAATGGCGCACGACGCCCTCCTCTTCCACCACCACCACCGACGGGAGAAAGAAAGGGGCCGGTCGGTGGACCAGGCGGCCGGGGCCATAGAGGCGGGCCTGGCCAGGGTTCTGTGCGATGGCCGGTGCCTCTCAAACTCACCCCGCTGCTGCGTTTGGCCTCGGTGGACCAGGCGGCTTTACTTGCAGCTGAGTTTGAGAGGCCTCGCAGACTAACCCCGCTGCAGCTCCAAACCCTAGGCATAGGCCAGACGGGCAACCATAGCTACAGCCTTAGGACAAGGGCAACAGGGGCAGCCTCCGCCCAAGGCCTAAGCATAGGCCGCAGTGACAACCCAGGGGCCAAGGGGACGGGACGAGGGAGTGACGGAGGGGACACGGAGGGAGCAGGGGGGAACACCGGTGTGCTGCGGGCGGGACTGCAGAGCCGGGCTGGACGGGAGAGGCGGCCTCAGGCAGGGCCGCGGGCAGGACGGGAGAGGCGGCCTCAGGCAGGGCTGCGGGCATGTGTCCAGCAGAGGGGCGCCTCAGCGGGCGCCGCCATCACTTGGTCAGCAGGGGGCGCCTTGGCAGGCACCTCGGGCGTGTGTCCAGCAGGGGGCGCCTCGGCAGGTACCTCGGGCGCCTCAATCACGTGGCCAGCAGGCGGCGCCTCGGCGGGCACCTCAGGCGTGCGGCCAGCAGGGGGCGCCACGGGCAGAGCGGAGGCAGCAGCAGGCGTGCGACCGGCAGGGGGCGCCTCGGCAGGTACCTCGGGCGCCTCAATCACGTGGCCAGCAGGGGGCGCCTCGGCGGGCACCTCAGGCGTGCGGCCAGCAGGGGGTGCCACGGGCAGAGCGGAGGCAGCTGCAGGCGTGCGACCAGCAGGGTGCGCCTCGGCTGGCGCCGCCGTCACGCGGCCAGCAGGGGGCGCAACCGCGGCCACCTCAGGCAGCTCAGGCGCCGGCAGGACAAGCGAGACGGGCAGTTCAGGCGCCGGCAGGACAGGCAAGACGGGCAGATCAGGCATTTCAAGTGCCGGCAGGACAGGCGAGACGGGCAGATCAGGCATTTCAAGTGCCGGCAGGACAGGCGAGACAGGCAGTTCAGGTGCTGGCAGGACAGGCGAGACAGGCAGTTCAGGTGCCGGCAGGACAGGCGGCTGGTCTCCGTCGGGACCGACCAGGCGGGTAGGGGTGCAGTCGTCCCAGGCGGGAAGCAGAGAGCAGGCTCCTAGGTACAGCGTTGGAGCTGCTTCCGCCAGCTCTCTGCTCCGCTTCTCCCGGCTGCTAATTAAGCGCTGGCTCAGGCGGCGAAGGCACTTACGTGTCCTCTGCAGCGGGTACTGTTGTCCGGGCGGGCGCTCCTCCGTGAGGAGGTCCGCGCCCCGGGTGGCCAGCTCCAGGGCTACAGGATCCTACAGTACTTTGGGTTGGGAGCGCCAAAACACAAAGTCTTGCAGGAGACCGATCCGGTGGTGCTCGGTCTCCTGCGTTGTGCTGTTTGGGAGATCCGTCATTCTGTCAGCTTTCGCGGGGAAGGCGAGCAGGGAGGCCGGCAAAGTGCAGCCAGAACGTCGGGTAAACGGGATTTATTTGCCAAAGACGGACAAGCACGGACAACACTCTGACACTACAATGACGGATCTGGCATACATGGGGAGACGCGGACTAATACACATGGGACTAGGCAAGAGAAACAGGACACAGGTGATCACAATTAGGAATGAACGCGAGGTAATGAGGGGGCGTGGCGCACACTAGGATCGTACGGAGCGGATCGTGACACTTACAATGTGCAAAAGTACATGCAATAATATACTAGCACACTGTCAACAAAGCCTCTTAAAATCTACCCCTTATCGCAGAACGTTGCCCTAGGGCAACGAAAAGATAAACTATATTTCAGAACCTGCAAAAAAATAAAATAAATAAATAAATCCTGGAAAAAAAAAAAAAAAGACTTCTCTACAGCTTCATAGACACGCACATATTTTTTCTTATCTACTGTTAACGCCAATATAAATAAGATTAGTAAAGGAAGTGCAGCGGGCGGCCTCATTTGCACTCAGTGGGACTGCCGGCCCCATTCACACCTAGATGATCAGGCGGGCCCGTTCGCACCTAGTTGACCGGGCGGCCGCATTTTCGTAGTTGAAAAGGCGCCCGGATTTGCATGCATTTGACCAGGTCGGCCACATTTACACATAGTTGAAAAGGCGGCCGCATTAACATTTAGTGGGCCCCATTCACGCCTAATTTAGGGCGGTGGGGGTGGAGCTGGGGTGTGGGGTGGGGGTTTAGCGCGGTGTGGTTGGAGCTGGGGATGGGCAGTGGCCAGCTCCCGGAGGCCTCCCGGTGCTCCCCGTGGGCCCCTGTGCACTCCCCGGGCCGCCAATGGCAGAGGCCCGGTGGCCAGGAAGGACAAATGTCCCGAAATTGACCAGACGACACCAGGCCTCCTGTCCAGGCAGGGGGCGGAGCCTCCCCAGCCTCGCCGGCCCGCCCGATCTTTGGGGCGGGCCCTGCGGGCGGTACTCCGGTATGGTACCAGCAAGATATCAGGGGAGAGCCGATCGCTTACAGGCTCCGCCATGAGAAGTCGGCCCGGTCGTCTTTCATAGTTGAAAAGGCTGCCTCCGAGTCCTACGTCTGACAGACAGTCAGACGTGATCCACTCTGGCAGGGCCCCTCCCTACACCGAAGACTATGTCGGTTGGAAGAGAATGGCGCACGACGCCCTCCTCTTCCACCACCACCACCACCACCACCACCACCACCACCACCACCGACGGGAGAAAGAAAGGGGCCGGTCGGTGGACCAGGCGGCCGGGGCCATAGAGGCGGGCCTGGCCAGGGTTCTGTGCGATGGCCGGTGCCTCTCAAACTCACCCCGCTGCTGCGTTTGGCCTCGGTGGACCAGGCGGCTTTACTTGCAGCTGAGTTTGAGAGGCCTCGCAGACTAACCCCGCTGCAGCTCCAAACCCTAGGCATAGGCCAGACGGGCAACCATAGCTACAGCCTTAGGACAAGGGCAACAGGGGCAGCCTCCGCCCAAGGCCTAAGCATAGGCCGCAGTGACAACCCAGGGGCCAAGGGGACGGGACGGGACGAGGGAGTGACGGAGGGGACACGGAGGGAGCAGGGGGGAACACCGGTGTGCTGCGGGCGGGACTGCAGAGCCGGGCTGGACGGGAGAGGCGGCCTCAGGCAGGGCCGCGGGCAGGACGGGAGAGGCGGCCTCAGGCAGGGCTGCGGGCATGTGTCCAGCAGAGGGGCGCCTCAGCGGGCGCCGCCATCACTTGGTCAGCAGGGGGCGCCTTGGCAGGCACCTCGGGCGTGTGTCCAGCAGGGGGCGCCTCGGCAGGTACCTCGGGCGCCTCAATCACGTGGCCAGCAGGCGGCGCCTCGGCGGGCACCTCAGGCGTGCGGCCAGCAGGGGGCGCCACGGGCAGAGCGGAGGCAGCAGCAGGCGTGCGACCGGCAGGGGGCGCCTCGGCAGGTACCTCGGGCGCCTCAATCACGTGGCCAGCAGGGGGCGCCTCGGCGGGCACCTCAGGCGTGCGGCCAGCAGGGGGCGCCAAGGGCAGAGCGGAGGCAGCTGCAGGCGTGCGACCAGCAGGGTGCGCCTCGGCTGGCGCCGCCGTCACGCGGCCAGCAGGGGGCGCAACCGCGGCCACCTCAGGCAGCTCAGGCGCCGGCAGGACAAGCGAGACGGGCAGTTCAGGCGCCGGCAGGACAGGCGAGACGGGCAGATCAGGCATTTCAAGTGCCGGCAGGACAGGCGAGACAGGCAGTTCAGGTGCTGGCAGGACAGGCGAGACAGGCAGTTCAGGTGCCGGCAGGACAGGCGGCTGGTCTCCGTCGGGACCGACCAGGCGGGTAGGGGTGCAGTCGTCCCAGGCGGGAAGCAGAGAGCAGGCTCCTAGGTACAGCGTTGGAGCTGCTTCCGCCAGCTCTCTGCTCCGCTTCTCCCGGCTGCTAATTAAGCGCTGGCTCAGGCGGCGAAGGCACTTACGTGTCCTCTGCAGCGGGTACTGTTGTCCGGGCGGGCGCTCCTCCGTGAGGAGGTCCGCGCCCCGGGTGGCCAGCTCCAGGGCTACAGGATCCTACAGTACTTTGGGTTGGGAGCGCCAAAACACAAAGTCTTGCAGGAGACCGATCCGGTGGTGCTCGGTCTCCTGCGTTGTGCTGTTTGGGAGATCCGTCATTCTGTCAGCTTTCGCGGGGAAGGCGAGCAGGGAGGCCGGCAAAGTGCAGCCAGAACGTCGGGTAAACGGGATTTATTTGCCAAAGACGGACAAGCACGGACAACACTCTGACACTACAATGACGGATCTGGCATACATGGGGAGACGCGGACTAATACACATGGGACTAGGCAAGAGAAACAGGACACAGGTGATCACAATTAGGAATGAACGCGAGGTAATGAGGGGGCGTGGCGCACACTAGGATCGTACGGAGCGGATCGTGACACTTACAATGTGCAAAAGTACATGCAATAATATACTAGCACACTGTCAACAAAGCCTCTTAAAATCTACCCCTTATCGCAGAACGTTGCCCTAGGGCAACGAAAAGATAAACTATATTTCAGAACCTGCAAAAAAATAAAATAAATAAATAAATCCTGGAAAAAAAAAAAAAAGACTTCTCTACAGCTTCATAGACACGCACATATTTCTTCTTATCTACTGTTAACGCCAATATAAATAAGATTAGTAAAGGAAGTGCAGCGGGCGGCCTCATTTGCACTCAGTGGGACTGCCGGCCCCATTCACACCTAGATGATCAGGCGGGCCCGTTCGCACCTAGTTGACCGGGCGGCCGCATTTTCGTAGTTGAAAAGGCGCCCGGATTTGCATGCATTTGACCAGGTCGGCCACATTTACACATAGTTGAAAAGGCGGCCGCATTAACATTTAGTGGGCCCCATTCACGCCTAATTTAGGGCGGTGGGGGTGGAGCTGGGGTGTGGGGTGGGGGTTTAGCGCGGTGTGGTTGGAGCTGGGGATGGGCAGTGGCCAGCTCCCGGAGGCCTCCCGGTGCTCCCCGTGGGCCCCTGTGCACTCCCCGGGCCGCCAATGGCAGAGGCCCGGTGGCCAGGAAGGACAAATGTCCCGAAATTGACCAGACGACACCAGGCCTCCTGTCCAGGCAGGGGGCGGAGCCTCCCCAGCCTCGCCGGCCCGCCCGATCTTTGGGGCGGGCCCTGCGGGCGGTACTCCGGTATGGTACCAGCAAGATATCAGGGGAGAGCCGATCGCTTACAGGCTCCGCCATGAGAAGTCGGCCCGGTCGTCTTTCATAGTTGAAAAGGCGGCCTCCGAGTCCTACTTCTGACAGACAGTCAGACGTGATCCACTCTGGCAGGGCCCCTCCCTACACCGAAGACTATGTCGGTTGGAAGAGAATGGCGCACGACGCCCTCCTCTTCCACCACCACCACCGACGGGAGAAAGAAAGGGGCCGGTCGGTGGACCAGGCGGCCGGGGCCATAGAGGCGGGCCTGGCCAGGGTTCTGTGCGATGGCCGGTGCCTCTCAAACTCACCCCGCTGCTGCGTTTGGCCTCGGTGGACCAGGCGGCTTTACTTGCAGCTGAGTTTGAGAGGCCTCGCAGACTAACCCCGCTGCAGCTCCAAACCCTAGGCATAGGCCAGACGGGCAACCATAGCTACAGCCTTAGGACAAGGGCAACAGGGGCAGCCTCCGCCCAAGGCCTAAGCATAGGCCGCAGTGACAACCCAGGGGCCAAGGGGACGGGACGGGACGAGGGAGTGACGGAGGGGACACGGAGGGAGCAGGGGGGAACACCGGTGTGCTGCGGGCGGGACTGCAGAGCCGGGCTGGACGGGAGAGGCGGCCTCAGGCAGGGCCGCGGGCAGGACGGGAGAGGCGGCCTCAGGCAGGGCTGCGGGCATGTGTCCAGCAGAGGGGCGCCTCAGCGGGCGCCGCCATCACTTGGTCAGCAGGGGGCGCCTTGGCAGGCACCTCGGGCGTGTGTCCAGCAGGGGGCGCCTCGGCAGGTACCTCGGGCGCCTCAATCACGTGGCCAGCAGGCGGCGCCTCGGCGGGCACCTCAGGCGTGCGGCCAGCAGGGGGCGCCACGGGCAGAGCGGAGGCAGCAGCAGGCGTGCGACCGGCAGGGGGCGCCTCGGCAGGTACCTCGGGCGCCTCAATCACGTGGCCAGCAGGGGGCGCCTCGGCGGGCACCTCAGGCGTGCGGCCAGCAGGGGGCGCCAAGGGCAGAGCGGAGGCAGCTGCAGGCGTGCGACCAGCAGGGTGCGCCTCGGCTGGCGCCGCCGTCACGCGGCCAGCAGGGGGCGCAACCGCGGCCACCTCAGGCAGCTCAGGCGCCGGCAGGACAAGCGAGACGGGCAGTTCAGGCGCCGGCAGGACAGGCGAGACGGGCAGATCAGGCATTTCAAGTGCCGGCAGGACAGGCGAGACAGGCAGTTCAGGTGCTGGCAGGACAGGCGAGACAGGCAGTTCAGGTGCCGGCAGGACAGGCGGCTGGTCTCCGTCGGGACCGACCAGGCGGGTAGGGGTGCAGTCGTCCCAGGCGGGAAGCAGAGAGCAGGCTCCTAGGTACAGCGTTGGAGCTGCTTCCGCCAGCTCTCTGCTCCGCTTCTCCCGGCTGCTAATTAAGCGCTGGCTCAGGCGGCGAAGGCACTTACGTGTCCTCTGCAGCGGGTACTGTTGTCCGGGCGGGCGCTCCTCCGTGAGGAGGTCCGCGCCCCGGGTGGCCAGCTCCAGGGCTACAGGATCCTACAGTACTTTGGGTTGGGAGCGCCAAAACACAAAGTCTTGCAGGAGACCGATCCGGTGGTGCTCGGTCTCCTGCGTTGTGCTGTTTGGGAGATCCGTCATTCTGTCAGCTTTCGCGGGGAAGGCGAGCAGGGAGGCCGGCAAAGTGCAGCCAGAACGTCGGGTAAACGGGATTTATTTGCCAAAGACGGACAAGCACGGACAACACTCTGACACTACAATGACGGATCTGGCATACATGGGGAGACGCGGACTAATACACATGGGACTAGGCAAGAGAAACAGGACACAGGTGATCACAATTAGGAATGAACGCGAGGTAATGAGGGGGCGTGGCGCACACTAGGATCGTACGGAGCGGATCGTGACACTTACAATGTGCAAAAGTACATGCAATAATATACTAGCACACTGTCAACAAAGCCTCTTAAAATCTACCCCTTATCGCAGAACGTTGCCCTAGGGCAACGAAAAGATAAACTATATTTCAGAACCTGCAAAAAAATAAAATAAATAAATAAATCCTGGAAAAAAAAAAAAAAAGACTTCTCTACAGCTTCATAGACACGCACATATTTTTTCTTATCTACTGTTAACGCCAATATAAATAAGATTAGTAAAGGAAGTGCAGCGGGCGGCCTCATTTGCACTCAGTGGGACTGCCGGCCCCATTCACACCTAGATGATCAGGCGGGCCCGTTCGCACCTAGTTGACCGGGCGGCCGCATTTTCGTAGTTGAAAAGGCGCCCGGATTTGCATGCATTTGACCAGGTCGGCCACATTTACACATAGTTGAAAAGGCGGCCGCATTAACATTTAGTGGGCCCCATTCACGCCTAATTTAGGGCGGTGGGGGTGGAGCTGGGGTGTGGGGTGGGGGTTTAGCGCGGTGTGGTTGGAGCTGGGGATGGGCAGTGGCCAGCTCCCGGAGGCCTCCCGGTGCTCCCCGTGGGCCCCTGTGCACTCCCCGGGCCGCCAATGGCAGAGGCCCGGTGGCCAGGAAGGACAAATGTCCCGAAATTGACCAGACGACACCAGGCCTCCTGTCCAGGCAGGGGGCGGAGCCTCCCCAGCCTCGCCGGCCCGCCCGATCTTTGGGGCGGGCCCTGCGGGCGGTACTCCGGTATGGTACCAGCAAGATATCAGGGGAGAGCCGATCGCTTACAGGCTCCGCCATGAGAAGTCGGCCCGGTCGTCTTTCATAGTTGAAAAGGCGGCCTCCGAGTCCTACGTCTGACAGACAGTCAGACGTGATCCACTCTGGCAGGGCCCCTCCCTACACCGAAGACTATGTCGGTTGGAAGAGAATGGCGCACGACGCCCTCCTCTTCCACCACCACCACCACCACCACCACCACCGACGGGAGAAAGAAAGGGGCCGGTCGGTGGACCAGGCGGCCGGGGCCATAGAGGCGGGCCTGGCCAGGGTTCTGTGCGATGGCCGGTGCCTCTCAAACTCACCCCGCTGCTGCGTTTGGCCTCGGTGGACCAGGCGGCTTTACTTGCAGCTGAGTTTGAGAGGCCTCGCAGACTAACCCCGCTGCAGCTCCAAACCCTAGGCATAGGCCAGACGGGCAACCATAGCTACAGCCTTAGGACAAGGGCAACAGGGGCAGCCTCCGCCCAAGGCCTAAGCATAGGCCGCAGTGACAACCCAGGGGCCAAGGGGACGGGACGGGACGAGGGAGTGACGGAGGGGACACGGAGGGAGCAGGGGGGAACACCGGTGTGCTGCGGGCGGGACTGCAGAGCCGGGCTGGACGGGAGAGGCGGCCTCAGGCAGGGCCGCGGGCAGGACGGGAGAGGCGGCCTCAGGCAGGGTTGCGGGCATGTGTCCAGCAGAGGGGCGCCTCAGCGGGCGCCGCCATCACTTGGTCAGCAGGGGGCGCCTTGGCAGGCACCTCGGGCGTGTGTCCAGCAGGGGGCGCCTCGGCAGGTACCTCGGGCGCCTCAATCACGTGGCCAGCAGGCGGCGCCTCGGCGGGCACCTCAGGCGTGCGGCCAGCAGGGGGCGCCACGGGCAGAGCGGAGGCAGCAGCAGGCGTGCGACCGGCAGGGGGCGCCTCGGCAGGTACCTCGGGCGCCTCAATCACGTGGCCAGCAGGGGGCGCCTCGGCGGGCACCTCAGGCGTGCGGCCAGCAGGGGGCGCCACGGGCAGAGCGGAGGCAGCTGCAGGCGTGCGACCAGCAGGGTGCGCCTCGGCTGGCGCCGCCGTCACGCGGCCAGCAGGGGGCGCAACCGCGGCCACCTCAGGCAGCTCAGGCGCCGGCAGGACAAGCGAGACGGGCAGTTCAGGCGCCGGCAGGACAGGCAAGACGGGCAGATCAGGCATTTCAAGTGCCGGCAGGACAGGCGAGACGGGCAGATCAGGCATTTCAAGTGCCGGCAGGACAGGCGAGACAGGCAGTTCAGGTGCTGGCAGGACAGGCGAGACAGGCAGTTCAGGTGCCGGCAGGACAGGCGGCTGGTCTCCGTCGGGACCGACCAGGCGGGTAGGGGTGCAGTCGTCCCAGGCGGGAAGCAGAGAGCAGGCTCCTAGGTACAGCGTTGGAGCTGCTTCCGCCAGCTCTCTGCTCCGCTTCTCCCGGCTGCTAATTAAGCGCTGGCTCAGGCGGCGAAGGCACTTACGTGTCCTCTGCAGCGGGTACTGTTGTCCGGGCGGGCGCTCCTCCGTGAGGAGGTCCGCGCCCCGGGTGGCCAGCTCCAGGGCTACAGGATCCTACAGTACTTTGGGTTGGGAGCGCCAAAACACAAAGTCTTGCAGGAGACCGATCCGGTGGTGCTCGGTCTCCTGCGTTGTGCTGTTTGGGAGATCCGTCATTCTGTCAGCTTTCGCGGGGAAGGCGAGCAGGGAGGCCGGCAAAGTGCAGCCAGAACGTCGGGTAAACGGGATTTATTTGCCAAAGACGGACAAGCACGGACAACACTCTGACACTACAATGACGGATCTGGCATACATGGGGAGACGCGGACTAATACACATGGGACTAGGCAAGAGAAACAGGACACAGGTGATCACAATTAGGAATGAACGCGAGGTAATGAGGGGGCGTGGCGCACACTAGGATCGTACGGAGCGGATCGTGACACTTACAATGTGCAAAAGTACATGCAATAATATACTAGCACACTGTCAACAAAGCCTCTTAAAATCTACCCCTTATCGCAGAACGTTGCCCTAGGGCAACGAAAAGATAAACTATATTTCAGAACCTGCAAAAAAATAAAATAAATAAATAAATCCTGGAAAAAAAAAAAAAAGACTTCTCTACAGCTTCATAGACACGCACATATTTCTTCTTATCTACTGTTAACGCCAATATAAATAAGATTAGTAAAGGAAGTGCAGCGGGCGGCCTCATTTGCACTCAGTGGGACTGCCGGCCCCATTCACACCTAGATGATCAGGCGGGCCCGTTCGCACCTAGTTGACCGGGCGGCCGCATTTTCGTAGTTGAAAAGGCGCCCGGATTTGCATGCATTTGACCAGGTCGGCCACATTTACACATAGTTGAAAAGGCGGCCGCATTAACATTTAGTGGGCCCCATTCACGCCTAATTTAGGGCGGTGGGGGTGGAGCTGGGGTGTGGGGTGGGGGTTTAGCGCGGTGTGGTTGGAGCTGGGGATGGGCAGTGGCCAGCTCCCGGAGGCCTCCCGGTGCTCCCCGTGGGCCCCTGTGCACTCCCCGGGCCGCCAATGGCAGAGGCCCGGTGGCCAGGAAGGACAAATGTCCCGAAATTGACCAGACGACACCAGGCCTCCTGTCCAGGCAGGGGGCGGAGCCTCCCCAGCCTCGCCGGCCCGCCCGATCTTTGGGGCGGGCCCTGCGGGCGGTACTCCGGTATGGTACCAGCAAGATATCAGGGGAGAGCCGATCGCTTACAGGCTCCGCCATGAGAAGTCGGCCCGGTCGTCTTTCATAGTTGAAAAGGCGGCCTCCGAGTCCTACGTCTGACAGACAGTCAGACGTGATCCACTCTGGCAGGGCCCCTCCCTACACCGAAGACTATGTCGGTTGGAAGAGAATGGCGCACGACGCCCTCCTCTTCCACCACCACCACCGACGGGAGAAAGAAAGGGGCCGGTCGGTGGACCAGGCGGCCGGGGCCATAGAGGCGGGCCTGGCCAGGGTTCTGTGCGATGGCCGGTGCCTCTCAAACTCACCCCGCTGCTGCGTTTGGCCTCGGTGGACCAGGCGGCTTTACTTGCAGCTGAGTTTGAGAGGCCTCGCAGACTAACCCCGCTGCAGCTCCAAACCCTAGGCATAGGCCAGACGGGCAACCATAGCTACAGCCTTAGGACAAGGGCAACAGGGGCAGCCTCCGCCCAAGGCCTAAGCATAGGCCGCAGTGACAACCCAGGGGCCAAGGGGACGGGACGAGGGAGTGACGGAGGGGACACGGAGGGAGCAGGGGGGAACACCGGTGTGCTGCGGGCGGGACTGCAGAGCCGGGCTGGACGGGAGAGGCGGCCTCAGGCAGGGCCGCGGGCAGGACGGGAGAGGCGGCCTCAGGCAGGGCTGCGGGCATGTGTCCAGCAGAGGGGCGCCTCAGCGGGCGCCGCCATCACTTGGTCAGCAGGGGGCGCCTTGGCAGGCACCTCGGGCGTGTGTCCAGCAGGGGGCGCCTCGGCAGGTACCTCGGGCGCCTCAATCACGTGGCCAGCAGGCGGCGCCTCGGCGGGCACCTCAGGCGTGCGGCCAGCAGGGGGCGCCACGGGCAGAGCGGAGGCAGCAGCAGGCGTGCGACCGGCAGGGGGCGCCTCGGCAGGTACCTCGGGCGCCTCAATCACGTGGCCAGCAGGGGGCGCCTCGGCGGGCACCTCAGGCGTGCGGCCAGCAGGGGGTGCCACGGGCAGAGCGGAGGCAGCTGCAGGCGTGCGACCAGCAGGGTGCGCCTCGGCTGGCGCCGCCGTCACGCGGCCAGCAGGGGGCGCAACCGCGGCCACCTCAGGCAGCTCAGGCGCCGGCAGGACAAGCGAGACGGGCAGTTCAGGCGCCGGCAGGACAGGCAAGACGGGCAGATCAGGCATTTCAAGTGCCGGCAGGACAGGCGAGACGGGCAGATCAGGCATTTCAAGTGCCGGCAGGACAGGCGAGACAGGCAGTTCAGGTGCTGGCAGGACAGGCGAGACAGGCAGTTCAGGTGCCGGCAGGACAGGCGGCTGGTCTCCGTCGGGACCGACCAGGCGGGTAGGGGTGCAGTCGTCCCAGGCGGGAAGCAGAGAGCAGGCTCCTAGGTACAGCGTTGGAGCTGCTTCCGCCAGCTCTCTGCTCCGCTTCTCCCGGCTGCTAATTAAGCGCTGGCTCAGGCGGCGAAGGCACTTACGTGTCCTCTGCAGCGGGTACTGTTGTCCGGGCGGGCGCTCCTCCGTGAGGAGGTCCGCGCCCCGGGTGGCCAGCTCCAGGGCTACAGGATCCTACAGTACTTTGGGTTGGGAGCGCCAAAACACAAAGTCTTGCAGGAGACCGATCCGGTGGTGCTCGGTCTCCTGCGTTGTGCTGTTTGGGAGATCCGTCATTCTGTCAGCTTTCGCGGGGAAGGCGAGCAGGGAGGCCGGCAAAGTGCAGCCAGAACGTCGGGTAAACGGGATTTATTTGCCAAAGACGGACAAGCACGGACAACACTCTGACACTACAATGACGGATCTGGCATACATGGGGAGACGCGGACTAATACACATGGGACTAGGCAAGAGAAACAGGACACAGGTGATCACAATTAGGAATGAACGCGAGGTAATGAGGGGGCGTGGCGCACACTAGGATCGTACGGAGCGGATCGTGACACTTACAATGTGCAAAAGTACATGCAATAATATACTAGCACACTGTCAACAAAGCCTCTTAAAATCTACCCCTTATCGCAGAACGTTGCCCTAGGGCAACGAAAAGATAAACTATATTTCAGAACCTGCAAAAAAATAAAATAAATAAATAAATCCTGGAAAAAAAAAAAAAAAGACTTCTCTACAGCTTCATAGACACGCACATATTTTTTCTTATCTACTGTTAACGCCAATATAAATAAGATTAGTAAAGGAAGTGCAGCGGGCGGCCTCATTTGCACTCAGTGGGACTGCCGGCCCCATTCACACCTAGATGATCAGGCGGGCCCGTTCGCACCTAGTTGACCGGGCGGCCGCATTTTCGTAGTTGAAAAGGCGCCCGGATTTGCATGCATTTGACCAGGTCGGCCACATTTACACATAGTTGAAAAGGCGGCCGCATTAACATTTAGTGGGCCCCATTCACGCCTAATTTAGGGCGGTGGGGGTGGAGCTGGGGTGTGGGGTGGGGGTTTAGCGCGGTGTGGTTGGAGCTGGGGATGGGCAGTGGCCAGCTCCCGGAGGCCTCCCGGTGCTCCCCGTGGGCCCCTGTGCACTCCCCGGGCCGCCAATGGCAGAGGCCCGGTGGCCAGGAAGGACAAATGTCCCGAAATTGACCAGACGACACCAGGCCTCCTGTCCAGGCAGGGGGCGGAGCCTCCCCAGCCTCGCCGGCCCGCCCGATCTTTGGGGCGGGCCCTGCGGGCGGTACTCCGGTATGGTACCAGCAAGATATCAGGGGAGAGCCGATCGCTTACAGGCTCCGCCATGAGAAGTCGGCCCGGTCGTCTTTCATAGTTGAAAAGGCTGCCTCCGAGTCCTACGTCTGACAGACAGTCAGACGTGATCCACTCTGGCAGGGCCCCTCCCTACACCGAAGACTATGTCGGTTGGAAGAGAATGGCGCACGACGCCCTCCTCTTCCACCACCACCACCACCACCACCACCACCACCACCGACGGGAGAAAGAAAGGGGCCGGTCGGTGGACCAGGCGGCCGGGGCCATAGAGGCGGGCCTGGCCAGGGTTCTGTGCGATGGCCGGTGCCTCTCAAACTCACCCCGCTGCTGCGTTTGGCCTCGGTGGACCAGGCGGCTTTACTTGCAGCTGAGTTTGAGAGGCCTCGCAGACTAACCCCGCTGCAGCTCCAAACCCTAGGCATAGGCCAGACGGGCAACCATAGCTACAGCCTTAGGACAAGGGCAACAGGGGCAGCCTCCGCCCAAGGCCTAAGCATAGGCCGCAGTGACAACCCAGGGGCCAAGGGGACGGGACGGGACGAGGGAGTGACGGAGGGGACACGGAGGGAGCAGGGGGGAACACCGGTGTGCTGCGGGCGGGACTGCAGAGCCGG
>NC_132821.1:614306-763836 GCF_048594095.1 Paramormyrops kingsleyae | reverse complement strand
CTCCCGGCTGCTAATTAAGCGCTGGCTCAGGCGGCGAAGGCACTTACGTGTCCTCTGCAGCGGGTACTGTTGTCCGGGCGGGCGCTCCTCCGTGAGGAGGTCCGCGCCCCGGGTGGCCAGCTCCAGGGCTACAGGATCCTACAGTACTTTGGGTTGGGAGCGCCAAAACACAAAGTCTTGCAGGAGACCGATCCGGTGGTGCTCGGTCTCCTGCGTTGTGCTGTTTGGGAGATCCGTCATTCTGTCAGCTTTCGCGGGGAAGGCGAGCAGGGAGGCCGGCAAAGTGCAGCCAGAACGTCGGGTAAACGGGATTTATTTGCCAAAGACGGACAAGCACGGACAACACTCTGACACTACAATGACGGATCTGGCATACATGGGGAGACGCGGACTAATACACATGGGACTAGGCAAGAGAAACAGGACACAGGTGATCACAATTAGGAATGAACGCGAGGTAATGAGGGGGCGTGGCGCACACTAGGATCGTACGGAGCGGATCGTGACACTTACAATGTGCAAAAGTACATGCAATAATATACTAGCACACTGTCAACAAAGCCTCTTAAAATCTACCCCTTATCGCAGAACGTTGCCCTAGGGCAACGAAAAGATAAACTATATTTCAGAACCTGCAAAAAAATAAAATAAATAAATAAATCCTGGAAAAAAAAAAAAAAGACTTCTCTACAGCTTCATAGACACGCACATATTTCTTCTTATCTACTGTTAACGCCAATATAAATAAGATTAGTAAAGGAAGTGCAGCGGGCGGCCTCATTTGCACTCAGTGGGACTGCCGGCCCCATTCACACCTAGATGATCAGGCGGGCCCGTTCGCACCTAGTTGACCGGGCGGCCGCATTTTCGTAGTTGAAAAGGTGCCCGGATTTGCATGCATTTGACCAGGTCGGCCACATTTACACATAGTTGAAAAGGCGGCCGCATTAACATTTAGTGGGCCCCATTCACGCCTAATTTAGGGCGGTGGGGGTGGAGCTGGGGTGTGGGGTGGGGGTTTAGCGCGGTGTGGTTGGAGCTGGGGATGGGCAGTGGCCAGCTCCCGGAGGCCTCCCGGTGCTCCCCGTGGGCCCCTGTGCACTCCCCGGGCCGCCAATGGCAGAGGCCCGGTGGCCAGGAAGGACAAATGTCCCGAAATTGACCAGACGACACCAGGCCTCCTGTCCAGGCAGGGGGCGGAGCCTCCCCAGCCTCGCCGGCCCGCCCGATCTTTGGGGCGGGCCCTGCGGGCGGTACTCCGGTATGGTACCAGCAAGATATCAGGGGAGAGCCGATCGCTTACAGGCTCCGCCATGAGAAGTCGGCCCGGTCGTCTTTCATAGTTGAAAAGGCGGCCTCCGAGTCCTACGTCTGACAGACAGTCAGACGTGATCCACTCTGGCAGGGCCCCTCCCTACACCGAAGACTATGTCGGTTGGAAGAGAATGGCGCACGACGCCCTCCTCTTCCACCACCACCACCGACGGGAGAAAGAAAGGGGCCGGTCGGTGGACCAGGCGGCCGGGGCCATAGAGGCGGGCCTGGCCAGGGTTCTGTGCGATGGCCGGTGCCTCTCAAACTCACCCCGCTGCTGCGTTTGGCCTCGGTGGACCAGGCGGCTTTACTTGCAGCTGAGTTTGAGAGGCCTCGCAGACTAACCCCGCTGCAGCTCCAAACCCTAGGCATAGGCCAGACGGGCAACCATAGCTACAGCCTTAGGACAAGGGCAACAGGGGCAGCCTCCGCCCAAGGCCTAAGCATAGGCCGCAGTGACAACCCAGGGGCCAAGGGGACGGGACGGGACGAGGGAGTGACGGAGGGGACACGGAGGGAGCAGGGGGGAACACCGGTGTGCTGCGGGCGGGACTGCAGAGCCGGGCTGGACGGGAGAGGCGGCCTCAGGCAGGGCCGCGGGCAGGACGGGAGAGGCGGCCTCAGGCAGGGCTGCGGGCATGTGTCCAGCAGAGGGGCGCCTCAGCGGGCGCCGCCATCACTTGGTCAGCAGGGGGCGCCTTGGCAGGCACCTCGGGCGTGTGTCCAGCAGGGGGCGCCTCGGCAGGTACCTCGGGCGCCTCAATCACGTGGCCAGCAGGCGGCGCCTCGGCGGGCACCTCAGGCGTGCGGCCAGCAGGGGGCGCCACGGGCAGAGCGGAGGCAGCAGCAGGCGTGCGACCGGCAGGGGGCGCCTCGGCAGGTACCTCGGGCGCCTCAATCACGTGGCCAGCAGGGGGCGCCTCGGCGGGCACCTCAGGCGTGCGGCCAGCAGGGGGCGCCAAGGGCAGAGCGGAGGCAGCTGCAGGCGTGCGACCAGCAGGGTGCGCCTCGGCTGGCGCCGCCGTCACGCGGCCAGCAGGGGGCGCAACCGCGGCCACCTCAGGCAGCTCAGGCGCCGGCAGGACAAGCGAGACGGGCAGTTCAGGCGCCGGCAGGACAGGCGAGACGGGCAGATCAGGCATTTCAAGTGCCGGCAGGACAGGCGAGACGGGCAGATCAGGCATTTCAAGTGCCGGCAGGACAGGCGAGACAGGCAGTTCAGGTGCTGGCAGGACAGGCGAGACAGGCAGTTCAGGTGCCGGCAGGACAGGCGGCTGGTCTCCGTCGGGACCGACCAGGCGGGTAGGGGTGCAGTCGTCCCAGGCGGGAAGCAGAGAGCAGGCTCCTAGGTACAGCGTTGGAGCTGCTTCCGCCAGCTCTCTGCTCCGCTTCTCCCGGCTGCTAATTAAGCGCTGGCTCAGGCGGCGAAGGCACTTACGTGTCCTCTGCAGCGGGTACTGTTGTCCGGGCGGGCGCTCCTCCGTGAGGAGGTCCGCGCCCCGGGTGGCCAGCTCCAGGGCTACAGGATCCTACAGTACTTTGGGTTGGGAGCGCCAAAACACAAAGTCTTGCAGGAGACCGATCCGGTGGTGCTCGGTCTCCTGCGTTGTGCTGTTTGGGAGATCCGTCATTCTGTCAGCTTTCGCGGGGAAGGCGAGCAGGGAGGCCGGCAAAGTGCAGCCAGAACGTCGGGTAAACGGGATTTATTTGCCAAAGACGGACAAGCACGGACAACACTCTGACACTACAATGACGGATCTGGCATACATGGGGAGACGCGGACTAATACACATGGGACTAGGCAAGAGAAACAGGACACAGGTGATCACAATTAGGAATGAACGCGAGGTAATGAGGGGGCGTGGCGCACACTAGGATCGTACGGAGCGGATCGTGACACTTACAATGTGCAAAAGTACATGCAATAATATACTAGCACACTGTCAACAAAGCCTCTTAAAATCTACCCCTTATCGCAGAACGTTGCCCTAGGGCAACGAAAAGATAAACTATATTTCAGAACCTGCAAAAAAATAAAATAAATAAATAAATCCTGGAAAAAAAAAAAAAAGACTTCTCTACAGCTTCATAGACACGCACATATTTCTTCTTATCTACTGTTAACGCCAATATAAATAAGATTAGTAAAGGAAGTGCAGCGGGCGGCCTCATTTGCACTCAGTGGGACTGCCGGCCCCATTCACACCTAGATGATCAGGCGGGCCCGTTCGCACCTAGTTGACCGGGCGGCCGCATTTTCGTAGTTGAAAAGGCGCCCGGATTTGCATGCATTTGACCAGGTCGGCCACATTTACACATAGTTGAAAAGGCGGCCGCATTAACATTTAGTGGGCCCCATTCACGCCTAATTTAGGGCGGTGGGGGTGGAGCTGGGGTGTGGGGTGGGGGTTTAGCGCGGTGTGGTTGGAGCTGGGGATGGGCAGTGGCCAGCTCCCGGAGGCCTCCCGGTGCTCCCCGTGGGCCCCTGTGCACTCCCCGGGCCGCCAATGGCAGAGGCCCGGTGGCCAGGAAGGACAAATGTCCCGAAATTGACCAGA
Organism: Paramormyrops kingsleyae; assembly: GCF_048594095.1. Classification (NCBI taxonomy): domain Eukaryota; kingdom Metazoa; phylum Chordata; class Actinopteri; order Osteoglossiformes; family Mormyridae; genus Paramormyrops; species Paramormyrops kingsleyae. The sequence goes on along the minus strand of NC_132821.1, from coordinate 759,964 downwards.
CGACACCAGGCCTCCTGTCCAGGCAGGGGGCGGAGCCTCCCCAGCCTCGCCGGCCCGCCCGATCTTTGGGGCGGGCCCTGCGGGCGGTACTCCGGTATGGTACCAGCAAGATATCAGGGGAGAGCCGATCGCTTACAGGCTCCGCCATGAGAAGTCGGCCCGGTCGTCTTTCATAGTTGAAAAGGCGGCCTCCGAGTCCTACGTCTGACAGACAGTCAGACGTGATCCACTCTGGCAGGGCCCCTCCCTACACCGAAGACTATGTCGGTTGGAAGAGAATGGCGCACGACGCCCTCCTCTTCCACCACCACCACCGACGGGAGAAAGAAAGGGGCCGGTCGGTGGACCAGGCGGCCGGGGCCATAGAGGCGGGCCTGGCCAGGGTTCTGTGCGATGGCCGGTGCCTCTCAAACTCACCCCGCTGCTGCGTTTGGCCTCGGTGGACCAGGCGGCTTTACTTGCAGCTGAGTTTGAGAGGCCTCGCAGACTAACCCCGCTGCAGCTCCAAACCCTAGGCATAGGCCAGACGGGCAACCATAGCTACAGCCTTAGGACAAGGGCAACAGGGGCAGCCTCCGCCCAAGGCCTAAGCATAGGCCGCAGTGACAACCCAGGGGCCAAGGGGACGGGACGGGACGAGGGAGTGACGGAGGGGACACGGAGGGAGCAGGGGGGAACACCGGTGTGCTGCGGGCGGGACTGCAGAGCCGGGCTGGACGGGAGAGGCGGCCTCAGGCAGGGCCGCGGGCAGGACGGGAGAGGCGGCCTCAGGCAGGGCTGCGGGCATGTGTCCAGCAGAGGGGCGCCTCAGCGGGCGCCGCCATCACTTGGTCAGCAGGGGGCGCCTTGGCAGGCACCTCGGGCGTGTGTCCAGCAGGGGGCGCCTCGGCAGGTACCTCGGGCGCCTCAATCACGTGGCCAGCAGGCGGCGCCTCGGCGGGCACCTCAGGCGTGCGGCCAGCAGGGGGCGCCACGGGCAGAGCGGAGGCAGCAGCAGGCGTGCGACCGGCAGGGGGCGCCTCGGCAGGTACCTCGGGCGCCTCAATCACGTGGCCAGCAGGGGGCGCCTCGGCGGGCACCTCAGGCGTGCGGCCAGCAGGGGGCGCCACGGGCAGAGCGGAGGCAGCTGCAGGCGTGCGACCAGCAGGGTGCGCCTCGGCTGGCGCCGCCGTCACGCGGCCAGCAGGGGGCGCAACCGCGGCCACCTCAGGCAGCTCAGGCGCCGGCAGGACAAGCGAGACGGGCAGTTCAGGCGCCGGCAGGACAGGCGAGACGGGCAGATCAGGCATTTCAAGTGCCGGCAGGACAGGCGAGACAGGCAGTTCAGGTGCTGGCAGGACAGGCGAGACAGGCAGTTCAGGTGCCGGCAGGACAGGCGGCTGGTCTCCGTCGGGACCGACCAGGCGGGTAGGGGTGCAGTCGTCCCAGGCGGGAAGCAGAGAGCAGGCTCCTAGGTACAGCGTTGGAGCTGCTTCCGCCAGCTCTCTGCTCCGCTTCTCCCGGCTGCTAATTAAGCGCTGGCTCAGGCGGCGAAGGCACTTACGTGTCCTCTGCAGCGGGTACTGTTGTCCGGGCGGGCGCTCCTCCGTGAGGAGGTCCGCGCCCCGGGTGGCCAGCTCCAGGGCTACAGGATCCTACAGTACTTTGGGTTGGGAGCGCCAAAACACAAAGTCTTGCAGGAGACCGATCCGGTGGTGCTCGGTCTCCTGCGTTGTGCTGTTTGGGAGATCCGTCATTCTGTCAGCTTTCGCGGGGAAGGCGAGCAGGGAGGCCGGCAAAGTGCAGCCAGAACGTCGGGTAAACGGGATTTATTTGCCAAAGACGGACAAGCACGGACAACACTCTGACACTACAATGACGGATCTGGCATACATGGGGAGACGCGGACTAATACACATGGGACTAGGCAAGAGAAACAGGACACAGGTGATCACAATTAGGAATGAACGCGAGGTAATGAGGGGGCGTGGCGCACACTAGGATCGTACGGAGCGGATCGTGACACTTACAATGTGCAAAAGTACATGCAATAATATACTAGCACACTGTCAACAAAGCCTCTTAAAATCTACCCCTTATCGCAGAACGTTGCCCTAGGGCAACGAAAAGATAAACTATATTTCAGAACCTGCAAAAAAATAAAATAAATAAATAAATCCTGGAAAAAAAAAAAAAAGACTTCTCTACAGCTTCATAGACACGCACATATTTCTTCTTATCTACTGTTAACGCCAATATAAATAAGATTAGTAAAGGAAGTGCAGCGGGCGGCCTCATTTGCACTCAGTGGGACTGCCGGCCCCATTCACACCTAGATGATCAGGCGGGCCCGTTCGCACCTAGTTGACCGGGCGGCCGCATTTTCGTAGTTGAAAAGGTGCCCGGATTTGCATGCATTTGACCAGGTCGGCCACATTTACACATAGTTGAAAAGGCGGCCGCATTAACATTTAGTGGGCCCCATTCACGCCTAATTTAGGGCGGTGGGGGTGGAGCTGGGGTGTGGGGTGGGGGTTTAGCGCGGTGTGGTTGGAGCTGGGGATGGGCAGTGGCCAGCTCCCGGAGGCCTCCCGGTGCTCCCCGTGGGCCCCTGTGCACTCCCCGGGCCGCCAATGGCAGAGGCCCGGTGGCCAGGAAGGACAAATGTCCCGAAATTGACCAGACGACACCAGGCCTCCTGTCCAGGCAGGGGGCGGAGCCTCCCCAGCCTCGCCGGCCCGCCCGATCTTTGGGGCGGGCCCTGCGGGCGGTACTCCGGTATGGTACCAGCAAGATATCAGGGGAGAGCCGATCGCTTACAGGCTCCGCCATGAGAAGTCGGCCCGGTCGTCTTTCATAGTTGAAAAGGCGGCCTCCGAGTCCTACGTCTGACAGACAGTCAGACGTGATCCACTCTGGCAGGGCCCCTCCCTACACCGAAGACTATGTCGGTTGGAAGAGAATGGCGCACGACGCCCTCCTCTTCCACCACCACCACCGACGGGAGAAAGAAAGGGGCCGGTCGGTGGACCAGGCGGCCGGGGCCATAGAGGCGGGCCTGGCCAGGGTTCTGTGCGATGGCCGGTGCCTCTCAAACTCACCCCGCTGCTGCGTTTGGCCTCGGTGGACCAGGCGGCTTTACTTGCAGCTGAGTTTGAGAGGCCTCGCAGACTAACCCCGCTGCAGCTCCAAACCCTAGGCATAGGCCAGACGGGCAACCATAGCTACAGCCTTAGGACAAGGGCAACAGGGGCAGCCTCCGCCCAAGGCCTAAGCATAGGCCGCAGTGACAACCCAGGGGCCAAGGGGACGGGACGGGACGAGGGAGTGACGGAGGGGACACGGAGGGAGCAGGGGGGAACACCGGTGTGCTGCGGGCGGGACTGCAGAGCCGGGCTGGACGGGAGAGGCGGCCTCAGGCAGGGCCGCGGGCAGGACGGGAGAGGCGGCCTCAGGCAGGGCTGCGGGCATGTGTCCAGCAGAGGGGCGCCTCAGCGGGCGCCGCCATCACTTGGTCAGCAGGGGGCGCCTTGGCAGGCACCTCGGGCGTGTGTCCAGCAGGGGGCGCCTCGGCAGGTACCTCGGGCGCCTCAATCACGTGGCCAGCAGGCGGCGCCTCGGCGGGCACCTCAGGCGTGCGGCCAGCAGGGGGCGCCACGGGCAGAGCGGAGGCAGCAGCAGGCGTGCGACCGGCAGGGGGCGCCTCGGCAGGTACCTCGGGCGCCTCAATCACGTGGCCAGCAGGGGGCGCCTCGGCGGGCACCTCAGGCGTGCGGCCAGCAGGGGGCGCCACGGGCAGAGCGGAGGCAGCTGCAGGCGTGCGACCAGCAGGGTGCGCCTCGGCTGGCGCCGCCGTCACGCGGCCAGCAGGGGGCGCAACCGCGGCCACCTCAGGCAGCTCAGGCGCCGGCAGGACAAGCGAGACGGGCAGTTCAGGCGCCGGCAGGACAGGCGAGACGGGCAGATCAGGCATTTCAAGTGCCGGCAGGACAGGCGAGACAGGCAGTTCAGGTGCTGGCAGGACAGGCGAGACAGGCAGTTCAGGTGCCGGCAGGACAGGCGGCTGGTCTCCGTCGGGACCGACCAGGCGGGTAGGGGTGCAGTCGTCCCAGGCGGGAAGCAGAGAGCAGGCTCCTAGGTACAGCGTTGGAGCTGCTTCCGCCAGCTCTCTGCTCCGCTTCTCCCGGCTGCTAATTAAGCGCTGGCTCAGGCGGCGAAGGCACTTACGTGTCCTCTGCAGCGGGTACTGTTGTCCGGGCGGGCGCTCCTCCGTGAGGAGGTCCGCGCCCCGGGTGGCCAGCTCCAGGGCTACAGGATCCTACAGTACTTTGGGTTGGGAGCGCCAAAACACAAAGTCTTGCAGGAGACCGATCCGGTGGTGCTCGGTCTCCTGCGTTGTGCTGTTTGGGAGATCCGTCATTCTGTCAGCTTTCGCGGGGAAGGCGAGCAGGGAGGCCGGCAAAGTGCAGCCAGAACGTCGGGTAAACGGGATTTATTTGCCAAAGACGGACAAGCACGGACAACACTCTGACACTACAATGACGGATCTGGCATACATGGGGAGACGCGGACTAATACACATGGGACTAGGCAAGAGAAACAGGACACAGGTGATCACAATTAGGAATGAACGCGAGGTAATGAGGGGGCGTGGCGCACACTAGGATCGTACGGAGCGGATCGTGACACTTACAATGTGCAAAAGTACATGCAATAATATACTAGCACACTGTCAACAAAGCCTCTTAAAATCTACCCCTTATCGCAGAACGTTGCCCTAGGGCAACGAAAAGATAAACTATATTTCAGAACCTGCAAAAAAATAAAATAAATAAATAAATCCTGGAAAAAAAAAAAAAAGACTTCTCTACAGCTTCATAGACACGCACATATTTCTTCTTATCTACTGTTAACGCCAATATAAATAAGATTAGTAAAGGAAGTGCAGCGGGCGGCCTCATTTGCACTCAGTGGGACTGCCGGCCCCATTCACACCTAGATGATCAGGCGGGCCCGTTCGCACCTAGTTGACCGGGCGGCCGCATTTTCGTAGTTGAAAAGGCGCCCGGATTTGCATGCATTTGACCAGGTCGGCCACATTTACACATAGTTGAAAAGGCGGCCGCATTAACATTTAGTGGGCCCCATTCACGCCTAATTTAGGGCGGTGGGGGTGGAGCTGGGGTGTGGGGTGGGGGTTTAGCGCGGTGTGGTTGGAGCTGGGGATGGGCAGTGGCCAGCTCCCGGAGGCCTCCCGGTGCTCCCCGTGGGCCCCTGTGCACTCCCCGGGCCGCCAATGGCAGAGGCCCGGTGGCCAGGAAGGACAAATGTCCCGAAATTGACCAGACGACACCAGGCCTCCTGTCCAGGCAGGGGGCGGAGCCTCCCCAGCCTCGCCGGCCCGCCCGATCTTTGGGGCGGGCCCTGCGGGCGGTACTCCGGTATGGTACCAGCAAGATATCAGGGGAGAGCCGATCGCTTACAGGCTCCGCCATGAGAAGTCGGCCCGGTCGTCTTTCATAGTTGAAAAGGCGGCCTCCGAGTCCTACGTCTGACAGACAGTCAGACGTGATCCACTCTGGCAGGGCCCCTCCCTACACCGAAGACTATGTCGGTTGGAAGAGAATGGCGCACGACGCCCTCCTCTTCCACCACCACCACCGACGGGAGAAAGAAAGGGGCCGGTCGGTGGACCAGGCGGCCGGGGCCATAGAGGCGGGCCTGGCCAGGGTTCTGTGCGATGGCCGGTGCCTCTCAAACTCACCCCGCTGCTGCGTTTGGCCTCGGTGGACCAGGCGGCTTTACTTGCAGCTGAGTTTGAGAGGCCTCGCAGACTAACCCCGCTGCAGCTCCAAACCCTAGGCATAGGCCAGACGGGCAACCATAGCTACAGCCTTAGGACAAGGGCAACAGGGGCAGCCTCCGCCCAAGGCCTAAGCATAGGCCGCAGTGACAACCCAGGGGCCAAGGGGACGGGACGGGACGAGGGAGTGACGGAGGGGACACGGAGGGAGCAGGGGGGAACACCGGTGTGCTGCGGGCGGGACTGCAGAGCCGGGCTGGACGGGAGAGGCGGCCTCAGGCAGGGCCGCGGGCAGGACGGGAGAGGCGGCCTCAGGCAGGGCTGCGGGCATGTGTCCAGCAGAGGGGCGCCTCAGCGGGCGCCGCCATCACTTGGTCAGCAGGGGGCGCCTTGGCAGGCACCTCGGGCGTGTGTCCAGCAGGGGGCGCCTCGGCAGGTACCTCGGGCGCCTCAATCACGTGGCCAGCAGGCGGCGCCTCGGCGGGCACCTCAGGCGTGCGGCCAGCAGGGGGCGCCACGGGCAGAGCGGAGGCAGCAGCAGGCGTGCGACCGGCAGGGGGCGCCTCGGCAGGTACCTCGGGCGCCTCAATCACGTGGCCAGCAGGGGGCGCCTCGGCGGGCACCTCAGGCGTGCGGCCAGCAGGGGGCGCCACGGGCAGAGCGGAGGCAGCTGCAGGCGTGCGACCAGCAGGGTGCGCCTCGGCTGGCGCCGCCGTCACGCGGCCAGCAGGGGGCGCAACCGCGGCCACCTCAGGCAGCTCAGGCGCCGGCAGGACAAGCGAGACGGGCAGTTCAGGCGCCGGCAGGACAGGCGAGACGGGCAGATCAGGCATTTCAAGTGCCGGCAGGACAGGCGAGACGGGCAGATCAGGCATTTCAAGTGCCGGCAGGACAGGCGAGACAGGCAGTTCAGGTGCTGGCAGGACAGGCGAGACAGGCAGTTCAGGTGCCGGCAGGACAGGCGGCTGGTCTCCGTCGGGACCGACCAGGCGGGTAGGGGTGCAGTCGTCCCAGGCGGGAAGCAGAGAGCAGGCTCCTAGGTACAGCGTTGGAGCTGCTTCCGCCAGCTCTCTGCTCCGCTTCTCCCGGCTGCTAATTAAGCGCTGGCTCAGGCGGCGAAGGCACTTACGTGTCCTCTGCAGCGGGTACTGTTGTCCGGGCGGGCGCTCCTCCGTGAGGAGGTCCGCGCCCCGGGTGGCCAGCTCCAGGGCTACAGGATCCTACAGTACTTTGGGTTGGGAGCGCCAAAACACAAAGTCTTGCAGGAGACCGATCCGGTGGTGCTCGGTCTCCTGCGTTGTGCTGTTTGGGAGATCCGTCATTCTGTCAGCTTTCGCGGGGAAGGCGAGCAGGGAGGCCGGCAAAGTGCAGCCAGAACGTCGGGTAAACGGGATTTATTTGCCAAAGACGGACAAGCACGGACAACACTCTGACACTACAATGACGGATCTGGCATACATGGGGAGACGCGGACTAATACACATGGGACTAGGCAAGAGAAACAGGACACAGGTGATCACAATTAGGAATGAACGCGAGGTAATGAGGGGGCGTGGCGCACACTAGGATCGTACGGAGCGGATCGTGACACTTACAATGTGCAAAAGTACATGCAATAATATACTAGCACACTGTCAACAAAGCCTCTTAAAATCTACCCCTTATCGCAGAACGTTGCCCTAGGGCAACGAAAAGATAAACTATATTTCAGAACCTGCAAAAAAATAAAATAAATAAATAAATCCTGGAAAAAAAAAAAAAAGACTTCTCTACAGCTTCATAGACACGCACATATTTCTTCTTATCTACTGTTAACGCCAATATAAATAAGATTAGTAAAGGAAGTGCAGCGGGCGGCCTCATTTGCACTCAGTGGGACTGCCGGCCCCATTCACACCTAGATGATCAGGCGGGCCCGTTCGCACCTAGTTGACCGGGCGGCCGCATTTTCGTAGTTGAAAAGGCGCCCGGATTTGCATGCATTTGACCAGGTCGGCCACATTTACACATAGTTGAAAAGGCGGCCGCATTAACATTTAGTGGGCCCCATTCACGCCTAATTTAGGGCGGTGGGGGTGGAGCTGGGGTGTGGGGTGGGGGTTTAGCGCGGTGTGGTTGGAGCTGGGGATGGGCAGTGGCCAGCTCCCGGAGGCCTCCCGGTGCTCCCCGTGGGCCCCTGTGCACTCCCCGGGCCGCCAATGGCAGAGGCCCGGTGGCCAGGAAGGACAAATGTCCCGAAATTGACCAGACGACACCAGGCCTCCTGTCCAGGCAGGGGGCGGAGCCTCCCCAGCCTCGCCGGCCCGCCCGATCTTTGGGGCGGGCCCTGCGGGCGGTACTCCGGTATGGTACCAGCAAGATATCAGGGGAGAGCCGATCGCTTACAGGCTCCGCCATGAGAAGTCGGCCCGGTCGTCTTTCATAGTTGAAAAGGCGGCCTCCGAGTCCTACGTCTGACAGACAGTCAGACGTGATCCACTCTGGCAGGGCCCCTCCCTACACCGAAGACTATGTCGGTTGGAAGAGAATGGCGCACGACGCCCTCCTCTTCCACCACCACCACCGACGGGAGAAAGAAAGGGGCCGGTCGGTGGACCAGGCGGCCGGGGCCATAGAGGCGGGCCTGGCCAGGGTTCTGTGCGATGGCCGGTGCCTCTCAAACTCACCCCGCTGCTGCGTTTGGCCTCGGTGGACCAGGCGGCTTTACTTGCAGCTGAGTTTGAGAGGCCTCGCAGACTAACCCCGCTGCAGCTCCAAACCCTAGGCATAGGCCAGACGGGCAACCATAGCTACAGCCTTAGGACAAGGGCAACAGGGGCAGCCTCCGCCCAAGGCCTAAGCATAGGCCGCAGTGACAACCCAGGGGCCAAGGGGACGGGACGGGACGAGGGAGTGACGGAGGGGACACGGAGGGAGCAGGGGGGAACACCGGTGTGCTGCGGGCGGGACTGCAGAGCCGGGCTGGACGGGAGAGGCGGCCTCAGGCAGGGCCGCGGGCAGGACGGGAGAGGCGGCCTCAGGCAGGGCTGCGGGCATGTGTCCAGCAGAGGGGCGCCTCAGCGGGCGCCGCCATCACTTGGTCAGCAGGGGGCGCCTTGGCAGGCACCTCGGGCGTGTGTCCAGCAGGGGGCGCCTCGGCAGGTACCTCGGGCGCCTCAATCACGTGGCCAGCAGGCGGCGCCTCGGCGGGCACCTCAGGCGTGCGGCCAGCAGGGGGCGCCACGGGCAGAGCGGAGGCAGCAGCAGGCGTGCGACCGGCAGGGGGCGCCTCGGCAGGTACCTCGGGCGCCTCAATCACGTGGCCAGCAGGGGGCGCCTCGGCGGGCACCTCAGGCGTGCGGCCAGCAGGGGGCGCCACGGGCAGAGCGGAGGCAGCTGCAGGCGTGCGACCAGCAGGGTGCGCCTCGGCTGGCGCCGCCGTCACGCGGCCAGCAGGGGGCGCAACCGCGGCCACCTCAGGCAGCTCAGGCGCCGGCAGGACAAGCGAGACGGGCAGTTCAGGCGCCGGCAGGACAGGCGAGACGGGCAGATCAGGCATTTCAAGTGCCGGCAGGACAGGCGAGACAGGCAGTTCAGGTGCTGGCAGGACAGGCGAGACAGGCAGTTCAGGTGCCGGCAGGACAGGCGGCTGGTCTCCGTCGGGACCGACCAGGCGGGTAGGGGTGCAGTCGTCCCAGGCGGGAAGCAGAGAGCAGGCTCCTAGGTACAGCGTTGGAGCTGCTTCCGCCAGCTCTCTGCTCCGCTTCTCCCGGCTGCTAATTAAGCGCTGGCTCAGGCGGCGAAGGCACTTACGTGTCCTCTGCAGCGGGTACTGTTGTCCGGGCGGGCGCTCCTCCGTGAGGAGGTCCGCGCCCCGGGTGGCCAGCTCCAGGGCTACAGGATCCTACAGTACTTTGGGTTGGGAGCGCCAAAACACAAAGTCTTGCAGGAGACCGATCCGGTGGTGCTCGGTCTCCTGCGTTGTGCTGTTTGGGAGATCCGTCATTCTGTCAGCTTTCGCGGGGAAGGCGAGCAGGGAGGCCGGCAAAGTGCAGCCAGAACGTCGGGTAAACGGGATTTATTTGCCAAAGACGGACAAGCACGGACAACACTCTGACACTACAATGACGGATCTGGCATACATGGGGAGACGCGGACTAATACACATGGGACTAGGCAAGAGAAACAGGACACAGGTGATCACAATTAGGAATGAACGCGAGGTAATGAGGGGGCGTGGCGCACACTAGGATCGTACGGAGCGGATCGTGACACTTACAATGTGCAAAAGTACATGCAATAATATACTAGCACACTGTCAACAAAGCCTCTTAAAATCTACCCCTTATCGCAGAACGTTGCCCTAGGGCAACGAAAAGATAAACTATATTTCAGAACCTGCAAAAAAATAAAATAAATAAATAAATCCTGGAAAAAAAAAAAAAAGACTTCTCTACAGCTTCATAGACACGCACATATTTCTTCTTATCTACTGTTAACGCCAATATAAATAAGATTAGTAAAGGAAGTGCAGCGGGCGGCCTCATTTGCACTCAGTGGGACTGCCGGCCCCATTCACACCTAGATGATCAGGCGGGCCCGTTCGCACCTAGTTGACCGGGCGGCCGCATTTTCGTAGTTGAAAAGGCGCCCGGATTTGCATGCATTTGACCAGGTCGGCCACATTTACACATAGTTGAAAAGGCGGCCGCATTAACATTTAGTGGGCCCCATTCACGCCTAATTTAGGGCGGTGGGGGTGGAGCTGGGGTGTGGGGTGGGGGTTTAGCGCGGTGTGGTTGGAGCTGGGGATGGGCAGTGGCCAGCTCCCGGAGGCCTCCCGGTGCTCCCCGTGGGCCCCTGTGCACTCCCCGGGCCGCCAATGGCAGAGGCCCGGTGGCCAGGAAGGACAAATGTCCCGAAATTGACCAGACGACACCAGGCCTCCTGTCCAGGCAGGGGGCGGAGCCTCCCCAGCCTCGCCGGCCCGCCCGATCTTTGGGGCGGGCCCTGCGGGCGGTACTCCGGTATGGTACCAGCAAGATATCAGGGGAGAGCCGATCGCTTACAGGCTCCGCCATGAGAAGTCGGCCCGGTCGTCTTTCATAGTTGAAAAGGCGGCCTCCGAGTCCTACGTCTGACAGACAGTCAGACGTGATCCACTCTGGCAGGGCCCCTCCCTACACCGAAGACTATGTCGGTTGGAAGAGAATGGCGCACGACGCCCTCCTCTTCCACCACCACCACCGACGGGAGAAAGAAAGGGGCCGGTCGGTGGACCAGGCGGCCGGGGCCATAGAGGCGGGCCTGGCCAGGGTTCTGTGTGATGGCCGGTGCCTCTCAAACTCACCCCGCTGCTGCGTTTGGCCTCGGTGGACCAGGCGGCTTTACTTGCAGCTGAGTTTGAGAGGCCTCGCAGACTAACCCCGCTGCAGCTCCAAACCCTAGGCATAGGCCAGACGGGCAACCATAGCTACAGCCTTAGGACAAGGGCAACAGGGGCAGCCTCCGCCCAAGGCCTAAGCATAGGCCGCAGTGACAACCCAGGGGCCAAGGGGACGGGACGGGACGAGGGAGTGACGGAGGGGACACGGAGGGAGCAGGGGGGAACACCGGTGTGCTGCGGGCGGGACTGCAGAGCCGGGCTGGACGGGAGAGGCGGCCTCAGGCAGGGCCGCGGGCAGGACGGGAGAGGCGGCCTCAGGCAGGGCTGCGGGCATGTGTCCAGCAGAGGGGCGCCTCAGCGGGCGCCGCCATCACTTGGTCAGCAGGGGGCGCCTTGGCAGGCACCTCGGGCGTGTGTCCAGCAGGGGGCGCCTCGGCAGGTACCTCGGGCGCCTCAATCACGTGGCCAGCAGGCGGCGCCTCGGCGGGCACCTCAGGCGTGCGGCCAGCAGGGGGCGCCACGGGCAGAGCGGAGGCAGCAGCAGGCGTGCGACCGGCAGGGGGCGCCTCGGCAGGTACCTCGGGCGCCTCAATCACGTGGCCAGCAGGGGGCGCCTCGGCGGGCACCTCAGGCGTGCGGCCAGCAGGGGGCGCCACGGGCAGAGCGGAGGCAGCTGCAGGCGTGCGACCAGCAGGGTGCGCCTCGGCTGGCGCCGCCGTCACGCGGCCAGCAGGGGGCGCAACCGCGGCCACCTCAGGCAGCTCAGGCGCCGGCAGGACAAGCGAGACGGGCAGTTCAGGCGCCGGCAGGACAGGCGAGACGGGCAGATCAGGCATTTCAAGTGCCGGCAGGACAGGCGAGACAGGCAGTTCAGGTGCTGGCAGGACAGGCGAGACAGGCAGTTCAGGTGCCGGCAGGACAGGCGGCTGGTCTCCGTCGGGACCGACCAGGCGGGTAGGGGTGCAGTCGTCCCAGGCGGGAAGCAGAGAGCAGGCTCCTAGGTACAGCGTTGGAGCTGCTTCCGCCAGCTCTCTGCTCCGCTTCTCCCGGCTGCTAATTAAGCGCTGGCTCAGGCGGCGAAGGCACTTACGTGTCCTCTGCAGCGGGTACTGTTGTCCGGGCGGGCGCTCCTCCGTGAGGAGGTCCGCGCCCCGGGTGGCCAGCTCCAGGGCTACAGGATCCTACAGTACTTTGGGTTGGGAGCGCCAAAACACAAAGTCTTGCAGGAGACCGATCCGGTGGTGCTCGGTCTCCTGCGTTGTGCTGTTTGGGAGATCCGTCATTCTGTCAGCTTTCGCGGGGAAGGCGAGCAGGGAGGCCGGCAAAGTGCAGCCAGAACGTCGGGTAAACGGGATTTATTTGCCAAAGACGGACAAGCACGGACAACACTCTGACACTACAATGACGGATCTGGCATACATGGGGAGACGCGGACTAATACACATGGGACTAGGCAAGAGAAACAGGACACAGGTGATCACAATTAGGAATGAACGCGAGGTAATGAGGGGGCGTGGCGCACACTAGGATCGTACGGAGCGGATCGTGACACTTACAATGTGCAAAAGTACATGCAATAATATACTAGCACACTGTCAACAAAGCCTCTTAAAATCTACCCCTTATCGCAGAACGTTGCCCTAGGGCAACGAAAAGATAAACTATATTTCAGAACCTGCAAAAAAATAAAATAAATAAATAAATCCTGGAAAAAAAAAAAAAAGACTTCTCTACAGCTTCATAGACACGCACATATTTCTTCTTATCTACTGTTAACGCCAATATAAATAAGATTAGTAAAGGAAGTGCAGCGGGCGGCCTCATTTGCACTCAGTGGGACTGCCGGCCCCATTCACACCTAGATGATCAGGCGGGCCCGTTCGCACCTAGTTGACCGGGCGGCCGCATTTTCGTAGTTGAAAAGGCGCCCGGATTTGCATGCATTTGACCAGGTCGGCCACATTTACACATAGTTGAAAAGGCGGCCGCATTAACATTTAGTGGGCCCCATTCACGCCTAATTTAGGGCGGTGGGGGTGGAGCTGGGGTGTGGGGTGGGGGTTTAGCGCGGTGTGGTTGGAGCTGGGGATGGGCAGTGGCCAGCTCCCGGAGGCCTCCCGGTGCTCCCCGTGGGCCCCTGTGCACTCCCCGGGCCGCCAATGGCAGAGGCCCGGTGGCCAGGAAGGACAAATGTCCCGAAATTGACCAGACGACACCAGGCCTCCTGTCCAGGCAGGGGGCGGAGCCTCCCCAGCCTCGCCGGCCCGCCCGATCTTTGGGGCGGGCCCTGCGGGCGGTACTCCGGTATGGTACCAGCAAGATATCAGGGGAGAGCCGATCGCTTACAGGCTCCGCCATGAGAAGTCGGCCCGGTCGTCTTTCATAGTTGAAAAGGCGGCCTCCGAGTCCTACGTCTGACAGACAGTCAGACGTGATCCACTCTGGCAGGGCCCCTCCCTACACCGAAGACTATGTCGGTTGGAAGAGAATGGCGCACGACGCCCTCCTCTTCCACCACCACCACCGACGGGAGAAAGAAAGGGGCCGGTCGGTGGACCAGGCGGCCGGGGCCATAGAGGCGGGCCTGGCCAGGGTTCTGTGCGATGGCCGGTGCCTCTCAAACTCACCCCGCTGCTGCGTTTGGCCTCGGTGGACCAGGCGGCTTTACTTGCAGCTGAGTTTGAGAGGCCTCGCAGACTAACCCCGCTGCAGCTCCAAACCCTAGGCATAGGCCAGACGGGCAACCATAGCTACAGCCTTAGGACAAGGGCAACAGGGGCAGCCTCCGCCCAAGGCCTAAGCATAGGCCGCAGTGACAACCCAGGGGCCAAGGGGACGGGACGGGACGAGGGAGTGACGGAGGGGACACGGAGGGAGCAGGGGGGAACACCGGTGTGCTGCGGGCGGGACTGCAGAGCCGGGCTGGACGGGAGAGGCGGCCTCAGGCAGGGCCGCGGGCAGGACGGGAGAGGCGGCCTCAGGCAGGGCTGCGGGCATGTGTCCAGCAGAGGGGCGCCTCAGCGGGCGCCGCCATCACTTGGTCAGCAGGGGGCGCCTTGGCAGGCACCTCGGGCGTGTGTCCAGCAGGGGGCGCCTCGGCAGGTACCTCGGGCGCCTCAATCACGTGGCCAGCAGGCGGCGCCTCGGCGGGCACCTCAGGCGTGCGGCCAGCAGGGGGCGCCACGGGCAGAGCGGAGGCAGCAGCAGGCGTGCGACCGGCAGGGGGCGCCTCGGCAGGTACCTCGGGCGCCTCAATCACGTGGCCAGCAGGGGGCGCCTCGGCGGGCACCTCAGGCGTGCGGCCAGCAGGGGGCGCCAAGGGCAGAGCGGAGGCAGCTGCAGGCGTGCGACCAGCAGGGTGCGCCTCGGCTGGCGCCGCCGTCACGCGGCCAGCAGGGGGCGCAACCGCGGCCACCTCAGGCAGCTCAGGCGCCGGCAGGACAAGCGAGACGGGCAGTTCAGGCGCCGGCAGGACAGGCGAGACGGGCAGATCAGGCATTTCAAGTGCCGGCAGGACAGGCGAGACGGGCAGATCAGGCATTTCAAGTGCCGGCAGGACAGGCGAGACAGGCAGTTCAGGTGCTGGCAGGACAGGCGAGACAGGCAGTTCAGGTGCCGGCAGGACAGGCGGCTGGTCTCCGTCGGGACCGACCAGGCGGGTAGGGGTGCAGTCGTCCCAGGCGGGAAGCAGAGAGCAGGCTCCTAGGTACAGCGTTGGAGCTGCTTCCGCCAGCTCTCTGCTCCGCTTCTCCCGGCTGCTAATTAAGCGCTGGCTCAGGCGGCGAAGGCACTTACGTGTCCTCTGCAGCGGGTACTGTTGTCCGGGCGGGCGCTCCTCCGTGAGGAGGTCCGCGCCCCGGGTGGCCAGCTCCAGGGCTACAGGATCCTACAGTACTTTGGGTTGGGAGCGCCAAAACACAAAGTCTTGCAGGAGACCGATCCGGTGGTGCTCGGTCTCCTGCGTTGTGCTGTTTGGGAGATCCGTCATTCTGTCAGCTTTCGCGGGGAAGGCGAGCAGGGAGGCCGGCAAAGTGCAGCCAGAACGTCGGGTAAACGGGATTTATTTGCCAAAGACGGACAAGCACGGACAACACTCTGACACTACAATGACGGATCTGGCATACATGGGGAGACGCGGACTAATACACATGGGACTAGGCAAGAGAAACAGGACACAGGTGATCACAATTAGGAATGAACGCGAGGTAATGAGGGGGCGTGGCGCACACTAGGATCGTACGGAGCGGATCGTGACACTTACAATGTGCAAAAGTACATGCAATAATATACTAGCACACTGTCAACAAAGCCTCTTAAAATCTACCCCTTATCGCAGAACGTTGCCCTAGGGCAACGAAAAGATAAACTATATTTCAGAACCTGCAAAAAAATAAAATAAATAAATAAATCCTGGAAAAAAAAAAAAAAGACTTCTCTACAGCTTCATAGACACGCACATATTTCTTCTTATCTACTGTTAACGCCAATATAAATAAGATTAGTAAAGGAAGTGCAGCGGGCGGCCTCATTTGCACTCAGTGGGACTGCCGGCCCCATTCACACCTAGATGATCAGGCGGGCCCGTTCGCACCTAGTTGACCGGGCGGCCGCATTTTCGTAGTTGAAAAGGCGCCCGGATTTGCATGCATTTGACCAGGTCGGCCACATTTACACATAGTTGAAAAGGCGGCCGCATTAACATTTAGTGGGCCCCATTCACGCCTAATTTAGGGCGGTGGGGGTGGAGCTGGGGTGTGGGGTGGGGGTTTAGCGCGGTGTGGTTGGAGCTGGGGATGGGCAGTGGCCAGCTCCCGGAGGCCTCCCGGTGCTCCCCGTGGGCCCCTGTGCACTCCCCGGGCCGCCAATGGCAGAGGCCCGGTGGCCAGGAAGGACAAATGTCCCGAAATTGACCAGACGACACCAGGCCTCCTGTCCAGGCAGGGGGCGGAGCCTCCCCAGCCTCGCCGGCCCGCCCGATCTTTGGGGCGGGCCCTGCGGGCGGTACTCCGGTATGGTACCAGCAAGATATCAGGGGAGAGCCGATCGCTTACAGGCTCCGCCATGAGAAGTCGGCCCGGTCGTCTTTCATAGTTGAAAAGGCGGCCTCCGAGTCCTACGTCTGACAGACAGTCAGACGTGATCCACTCTGGCAGGGCCCCTCCCTACACCGAAGACTATGTCGGTTGGAAGAGAATGGCGCACGACGCCCTCCTCTTCCACCACCACCACCGACGGGAGAAAGAAAGGGGCCGGTCGGTGGACCAGGCGGCCGGGGCCATAGAGGCGGGCCTGGCCAGGGTTCTGTGCGATGGCCGGTGCCTCTCAAACTCACCCCGCTGCTGCGTTTGGCCTCGGTGGACCAGGCGGCTTTACTTGCAGCTGAGTTTGAGAGGCCTCGCAGACTAACCCCGCTGCAGCTCCAAACCCTAGGCATAGGCCAGACGGGCAACCATAGCTACAGCCTTAGGACAAGGGCAACAGGGGCAGCCTCCGCCCAAGGCCTAAGCATAGGCCGCAGTGACAACCCAGGGGCCAAGGGGACGGGACGGGACGAGGGAGTGACGGAGGGGACACGGAGGGAGCAGGGGGGAACACCGGTGTGCTGCGGGCGGGACTGCAGAGCCGGGCTGGACGGGAGAGGCGGCCTCAGGCAGGGCCGCGGGCAGGACGGGAGAGGCGGCCTCAGGCAGGGCTGCGGGCATGTGTCCAGCAGAGGGGCGCCTCAGCGGGCGCCGCCATCACTTGGTCAGCAGGGGGCGCCTTGGCAGGCACCTCGGGCGTGTGTCCAGCAGGGGGCGCCTCGGCAGGTACCTCGGGCGCCTCAATCACGTGGCCAGCAGGCGGCGCCTCGGCGGGCACCTCAGGCGTGCGGCCAGCAGGGGGCGCCACGGGCAGAGCGGAGGCAGCAGCAGGCGTGCGACCGGCAGGGGGCGCCTCGGCAGGTACCTCGGGCGCCTCAATCACGTGGCCAGCAGGGGGCGCCTCGGCGGGCACCTCAGGCGTGCGGCCAGCAGGGGGCGCCACGGGCAGAGCGGAGGCAGCTGCAGGCGTGCGACCAGCAGGGTGCGCCTCGGCTGGCGCCGCCGTCACGCGGCCAGCAGGGGGCGCAACCGCGGCCACCTCAGGCAGCTCAGGCGCCGGCAGGACAAGCGAGACGGGCAGTTCAGGCGCCGGCAGGACAGGCGAGACGGGCAGATCAGGCATTTCAAGTGCCGGCAGGACAGGCGAGACAGGCAGTTCAGGTGCTGGCAGGACAGGCGAGACAGGCAGTTCAGGTGCCGGCAGGACAGGCGGCTGGTCTCCGTCGGGACCGACCAGGCGGGTAGGGGTGCAGTCGTCCCAGGCGGGAAGCAGAGAGCAGGCTCCTAGGTACAGCGTTGGAGCTGCTTCCGCCAGCTCTCTGCTCCGCTTCTCCCGGCTGCTAATTAAGCGCTGGCTCAGGCGGCGAAGGCACTTACGTGTCCTCTGCAGCGGGTACTGTTGTCCGGGCGGGCGCTCCTCCGTGAGGAGGTCCGCGCCCCGGGTGGCCAGCTCCAGGGCTACAGGATCCTACAGTACTTTGGGTTGGGAGCGCCAAAACACAAAGTCTTGCAGGAGACCGATCCGGTGGTGCTCGGTCTCCTGCGTTGTGCTGTTTGGGAGATCCGTCATTCTGTCAGCTTTCGCGGGGAAGGCGAGCAGGGAGGCCGGCAAAGTGCAGCCAGAACGTCGGGTAAACGGGATTTATTTGCCAAAGACGGACAAGCACGGACAACACTCTGACACTACAATGACGGATCTGGCATACATGGGGAGACGCGGACTAATACACATGGGACTAGGCAAGAGAAACAGGACACAGGTGATCACAATTAGGAATGAACGCGAGGTAATGAGGGGGCGTGGCGCACACTAGGATCGTACGGAGCGGATCGTGACACTTACAATGTGCAAAAGTACATGCAATAATATACTAGCACACTGTCAACAAAGCCTCTTAAAATCTACCCCTTATCGCAGAACGTTGCCCTAGGGCAACGAAAAGATAAACTATATTTCAGAACCTGCAAAAAAATAAAATAAATAAATAAATCCTGGAAAAAAAAAAAAAAGACTTCTCTACAGCTTCATAGACACGCACATATTTCTTCTTATCTACTGTTAACGCCAATATAAATAAGATTAGTAAAGGAAGTGCAGCGGGCGGCCTCATTTGCACTCAGTGGGACTGCCGGCCCCATTCACACCTAGATGATCAGGCGGGCCCGTTCGCACCTAGTTGACCGGGCGGCCGCATTTTCGTAGTTGAAAAGGTGCCCGGATTTGCATGCATTTGACCAGGTCGGCCACATTTACACATAGTTGAAAAGGCGGCCGCATTAACATTTAGTGGGCCCCATTCACGCCTAATTTAGGGCGGTGGGGGTGGAGCTGGGGTGTGGGGTGGGGGTTTAGCGCGGTGTGGTTGGAGCTGGGGATGGGCAGTGGCCAGCTCCCGGAGGCCTCCCGGTGCTCCCCGTGGGCCCCTGTGCACTCCCCGGGCCGCCAATGGCAGAGGCCCGGTGGCCAGGAAGGACAAATGTCCCGAAATTGACCAGACGACACCAGGCCTCCTGTCCAGGCAGGGGGCGGAGCCTCCCCAGCCTCGCCGGCCCGCCCGATCTTTGGGGCGGGCCCTGCGGGCGGTACTCCGGTATGGTACCAGCAAGATATCAGGGGAGAGCCGATCGCTTACAGGCTCCGCCATGAGAAGTCGGCCCGGTCGTCTTTCATAGTTGAAAAGGCGGCCTCCGAGTCCTACGTCTGACAGACAGTCAGACGTGATCCACTCTGGCAGGGCCCCTCCCTACACCGAAGACTATGTCGGTTGGAAGAGAATGGCGCACGACGCCCTCCTCTTCCACCACCACCACCGACGGGAGAAAGAAAGGGGCCGGTCGGTGGACCAGGCGGCCGGGGCCATAGAGGCGGGCCTGGCCAGGGTTCTGTGCGATGGCCGGTGCCTCTCAAACTCACCCCGCTGCTGCGTTTGGCCTCGGTGGACCAGGCGGCTTTACTTGCAGCTGAGTTTGAGAGGCCTCGCAGACTAACCCCGCTGCAGCTCCAAACCCTAGGCATAGGCCAGACGGGCAACCATAGCTACAGCCTTAGGACAAGGGCAACAGGGGCAGCCTCCGCCCAAGGCCTAAGCATAGGCCGCAGTGACAACCCAGGGGCCAAGGGGACGGGACGGGACGAGGGAGTGACGGAGGGGACACGGAGGGAGCAGGGGGGAACACCGGTGTGCTGCGGGCGGGACTGCAGAGCCGGGCTGGACGGGAGAGGCGGCCTCAGGCAGGGCCGCGGGCAGGACGGGAGAGGCGGCCTCAGGCAGGGCTGCGGGCATGTGTCCAGCAGAGGGGCGCCTCAGCGGGCGCCGCCATCACTTGGTCAGCAGGGGGCGCCTTGGCAGGCACCTCGGGCGTGTGTCCAGCAGGGGGCGCCTCGGCAGGTACCTCGGGCGCCTCAATCACGTGGCCAGCAGGCGGCGCCTCGGCGGGCACCTCAGGCGTGCGGCCAGCAGGGGGCGCCACGGGCAGAGCGGAGGCAGCAGCAGGCGTGCGACCGGCAGGGGGCGCCTCGGCAGGTACCTCGGGCGCCTCAATCACGTGGCCAGCAGGGGGCGCCTCGGCGGGCACCTCAGGCGTGCGGCCAGCAGGGGGCGCCACGGGCAGAGCGGAGGCAGCTGCAGGCGTGCGACCAGCAGGGTGCGCCTCGGCTGGCGCCGCCGTCACGCGGCCAGCAGGGGGCGCAACCGCGGCCACCTCAGGCAGCTCAGGCGCCGGCAGGACAAGCGAGACGGGCAGTTCAGGCGCCGGCAGGACAGGCGAGACGGGCAGATCAGGCATTTCAAGTGCCGGCAGGACAGGCGAGACAGGCAGTTCAGGTGCTGGCAGGACAGGCGAGACAGGCAGTTCAGGTGCCGGCAGGACAGGCGGCTGGTCTCCGTCGGGACCGACCAGGCGGGTAGGGGTGCAGTCGTCCCAGGCGGGAAGCAGAGAGCAGGCTCCTAGGTACAGCGTTGGAGCTGCTTCCGCCAGCTCTCTGCTCCGCTTCTCCCGGCTGCTAATTAAGCGCTGGCTCAGGCGGCGAAGGCACTTACGTGTCCTCTGCAGCGGGTACTGTTGTCCGGGCGGGCGCTCCTCCGTGAGGAGGTCCGCGCCCCGGGTGGCCAGCTCCAGGGCTACAGGATCCTACAGTACTTTGGGTTGGGAGCGCCAAAACACAAAGTCTTGCAGGAGACCGATCCGGTGGTGCTCGGTCTCCTGCGTTGTGCTGTTTGGGAGATCCGTCATTCTGTCAGCTTTCGCGGGGAAGGCGAGCAGGGAGGCCGGCAAAGTGCAGCCAGAACGTCGGGTAAACGGGATTTATTTGCCAAAGACGGACAAGCACGGACAACACTCTGACACTACAATGACGGATCTGGCATACATGGGGAGACGCGGACTAATACACATGGGACTAGGCAAGAGAAACAGGACACAGGTGATCACAATTAGGAATGAACGCGAGGTAATGAGGGGGCGTGGCGCACACTAGGATCGTACGGAGCGGATCGTGACACTTACAATGTGCAAAAGTACATGCAATAATATACTAGCACACTGTCAACAAAGCCTCTTAAAATCTACCCCTTATCGCAGAACGTTGCCCTAGGGCAACGAAAAGATAAACTATATTTCAGAACCTGCAAAAAAATAAAATAAATAAATAAATCCTGGAAAAAAAAAAAAAAGACTTCTCTACAGCTTCATAGACACGCACATATTTCTTCTTATCTACTGTTAACGCCAATATAAATAAGATTAGTAAAGGAAGTGCAGCGGGCGGCCTCATTTGCACTCAGTGGGACTGCCGGCCCCATTCACACCTAGATGATCAGGCGGGCCCGTTCGCACCTAGTTGACCGGGCGGCCGCATTTTCGTAGTTGAAAAGGCGCCCGGATTTGCATGCATTTGACCAGGTCGGCCACATTTACACATAGTTGAAAAGGCGGCCGCATTAACATTTAGTGGGCCCCATTCACGCCTAATTTAGGGCGGTGGGGGTGGAGCTGGGGTGTGGGGTGGGGGTTTAGCGCGGTGTGGTTGGAGCTGGGGATGGGCAGTGGCCAGCTCCCGGAGGCCTCCCGGTGCTCCCCGTGGGCCCCTGTGCACTCCCCGGGCCGCCAATGGCAGAGGCCCGGTGGCCAGGAAGGACAAATGTCCCGAAATTGACCAGACGACACCAGGCCTCCTGTCCAGGCAGGGGGCGGAGCCTCCCCAGCCTCGCCGGCCCGCCCGATCTTTGGGGCGGGCCCTGCGGGCGGTACTCCGGTATGGTACCAGCAAGATATCAGGGGAGAGCCGATCGCTTACAGGCTCCGCCATGAGAAGTCGGCCCGGTCGTCTTTCATAGTTGAAAAGGCGGCCTCCGAGTCCTACGTCTGACAGACAGTCAGACGTGATCCACTCTGGCAGGGCCCCTCCCTACACCGAAGACTATGTCGGTTGGAAGAGAATGGCGCACGACGCCCTCCTCTTCCACCACCACCACCACCACCGACGGGAGAAAGAAAGGGGCCGGTCGGTGGACCAGGCGGCCGGGGCCATAGAGGCGGGCCTGGCCAGGGTTCTGTGCGATGGCCGGTGCCTCTCAAACTCACCCCGCTGCTGCGTTTGGCCTCGGTGGACCAGGCGGCTTTACTTGCAGCTGAGTTTGAGAGGCCTCGCAGACTAACCCCGCTGCAGCTCCAAACCCTAGGCATAGGCCAGACGGGCAACCATAGCTACAGCCTTAGGACAAGGGCAACAGGGGCAGCCTCCGCCCAAGGCCTAAGCATAGGCCGCAGTGACAACCCAGGGGCCAAGGGGACGGGACGGGACGAGGGAGTGACGGAGGGGACACGGAGGGAGCAGGGGGGAACACCGGTGTGCTGCGGGCGGGACTGCAGAGCCGGGCTGGACGGGAGAGGCGGCCTCAGGCAGGGCCGCGGGCAGGACGGGAGAGGCGGCCTCAGGCAGGGCTGCGGGCATGTGTCCAGCAGAGGGGCGCCTCAGCGGGCGCCGCCATCACTTGGTCAGCAGGGGGCGCCTTGGCAGGCACCTCGGGCGTGTGTCCAGCAGGGGGCGCCTCGGCAGGTACCTCGGGCGCCTCAATCACGTGGCCAGCAGGCGGCACCTCGGCGGGCACCTCAGGCGTGCGGCCAGCAGGGGGCGCCACGGGCAGAGCGGAGGCAGCAGCAGGCGTGCGACCGGCAGGGGGCGCCTCGGCAGGTACCTCGGGCGCCTCAATCACGTGGCCAGCAGGGGGCGCCTCGGCGGGCACCTCAGGCGTGCGGCCAGCAGGGGGCGCCACGGGCAGAGCGGAGGCAGCTGCAGGCGTGCGACCAGCAGGGTGCGCCTCGGCTGGCGCCGCCGTCACGCGGCCAGCAGGGGGCGCAACCGCGGCCACCTCAGGCAGCTCAGGCGCCGGCAGGACAAGCGAGACGGGCAGTTCAGGCGCCGGCAGGACAGGCGAGACGGGCAGATCAGGCATTTCAAGTGCCGGCAGGACAGGCGAGACAGGCAGTTCAGGTGCTGGCAGGACAGGCGAGACAGGCAGTTCAGGTGCCGGCAGGACAGGCGGCTGGTCTCCGTCGGGACCGACCAGGCGGGTAGGGGTGCAGTCGTCCCAGGCGGGAAGCAGAGAGCAGGCTCCTAGGTACAGCGTTGGAGCTGCTTCCGCCAGCTCTCTGCTCCGCTTCTCCCGGCTGCTAATTAAGCGCTGGCTCAGGCGGCGAAGGCACTTACGTGTCCTCTGCAGCGGGTACTGTTGTCCGGGCGGGCGCTCCTCCGTGAGGAGGTCCGCGCCCCGGGTGGCCAGCTCCAGGGCTACAGGATCCTACAGTACTTTGGGTTGGGAGCGCCAAAACACAAAGTCTTGCAGGAGACCGATCCGGTGGTGCTCGGTCTCCTGCGTTGTGCTGTTTGGGAGATCCGTCATTCTGTCAGCTTTCGCGGGGAAGGCGAGCAGGGAGGCCGGCAAAGTGCAGCCAGAACGTCGGGTAAACGGGATTTATTTGCCAAAGACGGACAAGCACGGACAACACTCTGACACTACAATGACGGATCTGGCATACATGGGGAGACGCGGACTAATACACATGGGACTAGGCAAGAGAAACAGGACACAGGTGATCACAATTAGGAATGAACGCGAGGTAATGAGGGGGCGTGGCGCACACTAGGATCGTACGGAGCGGATCGTGACACTTACAATGTGCAAAAGTACATGCAATAATATACTAGCACACTGTCAACAAAGCCTCTTAAAATCTACCCCTTATCGCAGAACGTTGCCCTAGGGCAACGAAAAGATAAACTATATTTCAGAACCTGCAAAAAAATAAAATAAATAAATAAATCCTGGAAAAAAAAAAAAAAGACTTCTCTACAGCTTCATAGACACGCACATATTTCTTCTTATCTACTGTTAACGCCAATATAAATAAGATTAGTAAAGGAAGTGCAGCGGGCGGCCTCATTTGCACTCAGTGGGACTGCCGGCCCCATTCACACCTAGATGATCAGGCGGGCCCGTTCGCACCTAGTTGACCGGGCGGCCGCATTTTCGTAGTTGAAAAGGTGCCCGGATTTGCATGCATTTGACCAGGTCGGCCACATTTACACATAGTTGAAAAGGCGGCCGCATTAACATTTAGTGGGCCCCATTCACGCCTAATTTAGGGCGGTGGGGGTGGAGCTGGGGTGTGGGGTGGGGGTTTAGCGCGGTGTGGTTGGAGCTGGGGATGGGCAGTGGCCAGCTCCCGGAGGCCTCCCGGTGCTCCCCGTGGGCCCCTGTGCACTCCCCGGGCCGCCAATGGCAGAGGCCCGGTGGCCAGGAAGGACAAATGTCCCGAAATTGACCAGACGACACCAGGCCTCCTGTCCAGGCAGGGGGCGGAGCCTCCCCAGCCTCGCCGGCCCGCCCGATCTTTGGGGCGGGCCCTGCGGGCGGTACTCCGGTATGGTACCAGCAAGATATCAGGGGAGAGCCGATCGCTTACAGGCTCCGCCATGAGAAGTCGGCCCGGTCGTCTTTCATAGTTGAAAAGGCGGCCTCCGAGTCCTACGTCTGACAGACAGTCAGACGTGATCCACTCTGGCAGGGCCCCTCCCTACACCGAAGACTATGTCGGTTGGAAGAGAATGGCGCACGACGCCCTCCTCTTCCACCACCGACGGGAGAAAGAAAGGGGCCGGTCGGTGGACCAGGCGGCCGGGGCCATAGAGGCGGGCCTGGCCAGGGTTCTGTGCGATGGCCGGTGCCTCTCAAACTCACCCCGCTGCTGCGTTTGGCCTCGGTGGACCAGGCGGCTTTACTTGCAGCTGAGTTTGAGAGGCCTCGCAGACTAACCCCGCTGCAGCTCCAAACCCTAGGCATAGGCCAGACGGGCAACCATAGCTACAGCCTTAGGACAAGGGCAACAGGGGCAGCCTCCGCCCAAGGCCTAAGCATAGGCCGCAGTGACAACCCAGGGGCCAAGGGGACGGGACGGGACGAGGGAGTGACGGAGGGGACACGGAGGGAGCAGGGGGGAACACCGGTGTGCTGCGGGCGGGACTGCAGAGCCGGGCTGGACGGGAGAGGCGGCCTCAGGCAGGGCCGCGGGCAGGACGGGAGAGGCGGCCTCAGGCAGGGCTGCGGGCATGTGTCCAGCAGAGGGGCGCCTCAGCGGGCGCCGCCATCACTTGGTCAGCAGGGGGCGCCTTGGCAGGCACCTCGGGCGTGTGTCCAGCAGGGGGCGCCTCGGCAGGTACCTCGGGCGCCTCAATCACGTGGCCAGCAGGCGGCGCCTCGGCGGGCACCTCAGGCGTGCGGCCAGCAGGGGGCGCCACGGGCAGAGCGGAGGCAGCAGCAGGCGTGCGACCGGCAGGGGGCGCCTCGGCAGGTACCTCGGGCGCCTCAATCACGTGGCCAGCAGGGGGCGCCTCGGCGGGCACCTCAGGCGTGCGGCCAGCAGGGGGCGCCACGGGCAGAGCGGAGGCAGCTGCAGGCGTGCGACCAGCAGGGTGCGCCTCGGCTGGCGCCGCCGTCACGCGGCCAGCAGGGGGCGCAACCGCGGCCACCTCAGGCAGCTCAGGCGCCGGCAGGACAAGCGAGACGGGCAGTTCAGGCGCCGGCAGGACAGGCGAGACGGGCAGATCAGGCATTTCAAGTGCCGGCAGGACAGGCGAGACAGGCAGTTCAGGTGCTGGCAGGACAGGCGAGACAGGCAGTTCAGGTGCCGGCAGGACAGGCGGCTGGTCTCCGTCGGGACCGACCAGGCGGGTAGGGGTGCAGTCGTCCCAGGCGGGAAGCAGAGAGCAGGCTCCTAGGTACAGCGTTGGAGCTGCTTCCGCCAGCTCTCTGCTCCGCTTCTCCCGGCTGCTAATTAAGCGCTGGCTCAGGCGGCGAAGGCACTTACGTGTCCTCTGCAGCGGGTACTGTTGTCCGGGCGGGCGCTCCTCCGTGAGGAGGTCCGCGCCCCGGGTGGCCAGCTCCAGGGCTACAGGATCCTACAGTACTTTGGGTTGGGAGCGCCAAAACACAAAGTCTTGCAGGAGACCGATCCGGTGGTGCTCGGTCTCCTGCGTTGTGCTGTTTGGGAGATCCGTCATTCTGTCAGCTTTCGCGGGGAAGGCGAGCAGGGAGGCCGGCAAAGTGCAGCCAGAACGTCGGGTAAACGGGATTTATTTGCCAAAGACGGACAAGCACGGACAACACTCTGACACTACAATGACGGATCTGGCATACATGGGGAGACGCGGACTAATACACATGGGACTAGGCAAGAGAAACAGGACACAGGTGATCACAATTAGGAATGAACGCGAGGTAATGAGGGGGCGTGGCGCACACTAGGATCGTACGGAGCGGATCGTGACACTTACAATGTGCAAAAGTACATGCAATAATATACTAGCACACTGTCAACAAAGCCTCTTAAAATCTACCCCTTATCGCAGAACGTTGCCCTAGGGCAACGAAAAGATAAACTATATTTCAGAACCTGCAAAAAAATAAAATAAATAAATAAATCCTGGAAAAAAAAAAAAAAGACTTCTCTACAGCTTCATAGACACGCACATATTTCTTCTTATCTACTGTTAACGCCAATATAAATAAGATTAGTAAAGGAAGTGCAGCGGGCGGCCTCATTTGCACTCAGTGGGACTGCCGGCCCCATTCACACCTAGATGATCAGGCGGGCCCGTTCGCACCTAGTTGACCGGGCGGCCGCATTTTCGTAGTTGAAAAGGTGCCCGGATTTGCATGCATTTGACCAGGTCGGCCACATTTACACATAGTTGAAAAGGCGGCCGCATTAACATTTAGTGGGCCCCATTCACGCCTAATTTAGGGCGGTGGGGGTGGAGCTGGGGTGTGGGGTGGGGGTTTAGCGCGGTGTGGTTGGAGCTGGGGATGGGCAGTGGCCAGCTCCCGGAGGCCTCCCGGTGCTCCCCGTGGGCCCCTGTGCACTCCCCGGGCCGCCAATGGCAGAGGCCCGGTGGCCAGGAAGGACAAATGTCCCGAAATTGACCAGACGACACCAGGCCTCCTGTCCAGGCAGGGGGCGGAGCCTCCCCAGCCTCGCCGGCCCGCCCGATCTTTGGGGCGGGCCCTGCGGGCGGTACTCCGGTATGGTACCAGCAAGATATCAGGGGAGAGCCGATCGCTTACAGGCTCCGCCATGAGAAGTCGGCCCGGTCGTCTTTCATAGTTGAAAAGGCGGCCTCCGAGTCCTACGTCTGACAGACAGTCAGACGTGATCCACTCTGGCAGGGCCCCTCCCTACACCGAAGACTATGTCGGTTGGAAGAGAATGGCGCACGACGCCCTCCTCTTCCACCACCGACGGGAGAAAGAAAGGGGCCGGTCGGTGGACCAGGCGGCCGGGGCCATAGAGGCGGGCCTGGCCAGGGTTCTGTGCGATGGCCGGTGCCTCTCAAACTCACCCCGCTGCTGCGTTTGGCCTCGGTGGACCAGGCGGCTTTACTTGCAGCTGAGTTTGAGAGGCCTCGCAGACTAACCCCGCTGCAGCTCCAAACCCTAGGCATAGGCCAGACGGGCAACCATAGCTACAGCCTTAGGACAAGGGCAACAGGGGCAGCCTCCGCCCAAGGCCTAAGCATAGGCCGCAGTGACAACCCAGGGGCCAAGGGGACGGGACGGGACGAGGGAGTGACGGAGGGGACACGGAGGGAGCAGGGGGGA
Organism: Paramormyrops kingsleyae; assembly: GCF_048594095.1. Taxonomy (NCBI): domain Eukaryota; kingdom Metazoa; phylum Chordata; class Actinopteri; order Osteoglossiformes; family Mormyridae; genus Paramormyrops; species Paramormyrops kingsleyae. The sequence continues at coordinate 732,580 of NC_132821.1, read as the reverse complement.
ACACCGGTGTGCTGCGGGCGGGACTGCAGAGCCGGGCTGGACGGGAGAGGCGGCCTCAGGCAGGGCCGCGGGCAGGACGGGAGAGGCGGCCTCAGGCAGGGCTGCGGGCATGTGTCCAGCAGAGGGGCGCCTCAGCGGGCGCCGCCATCACTTGGTCAGCAGGGGGCGCCTTGGCAGGCACCTCGGGCGTGTGTCCAGCAGGGGGCGCCTCGGCAGGTACCTCGGGCGCCTCAATCACGTGGCCAGCAGGCGGCGCCTCGGCGGGCACCTCAGGCGTGCGGCCAGCAGGGGGCGCCACGGGCAGAGCGGAGGCAGCAGCAGGCGTGCGACCGGCAGGGGGCGCCTCGGCAGGTACCTCGGGCGCCTCAATCACGTGGCCAGCAGGGGGCGCCTCGGCGGGCACCTCAGGCGTGCGGCCAGCAGGGGGCGCCACGGGCAGAGCGGAGGCAGCTGCAGGCGTGCGACCAGCAGGGTGCGCCTCGGCTGGCGCCGCCGTCACGCGGCCAGCAGGGGGCGCAACCGCGGCCACCTCAGGCAGCTCAGGCGCCGGCAGGACAAGCGAGACGGGCAGTTCAGGCGCCGGCAGGACAGGCGAGACGGGCAGATCAGGCATTTCAAGTGCCGGCAGGACAGGCGAGACAGGCAGTTCAGGTGCTGGCAGGACAGGCGAGACAGGCAGTTCAGGTGCCGGCAGGACAGGCGGCTGGTCTCCGTCGGGACCGACCAGGCGGGTAGGGGTGCAGTCGTCCCAGGCGGGAAGCAGAGAGCAGGCTCCTAGGTACAGCGTTGGAGCTGCTTCCGCCAGCTCTCTGCTCCGCTTCTCCCGGCTGCTAATTAAGCGCTGGCTCAGGCGGCGAAGGCACTTACGTGTCCTCTGCAGCGGGTACTGTTGTCCGGGCGGGCGCTCCTCCGTGAGGAGGTCCGCGCCCCGGGTGGCCAGCTCCAGGGCTACAGGATCCTACAGTACTTTGGGTTGGGAGCGCCAAAACACAAAGTCTTGCAGGAGACCGATCCGGTGGTGCTCGGTCTCCTGCGTTGTGCTGTTTGGGAGATCCGTCATTCTGTCAGCTTTCGCGGGGAAGGCGAGCAGGGAGGCCGGCAAAGTGCAGCCAGAACGTCGGGTAAACGGGATTTATTTGCCAAAGACGGACAAGCACGGACAACACTCTGACACTACAATGACGGATCTGGCATACATGGGGAGACGCGGACTAATACACATGGGACTAGGCAAGAGAAACAGGACACAGGTGATCACAATTAGGAATGAACGCGAGGTAATGAGGGGGCGTGGCGCACACTAGGATCGTACGGAGCGGATCGTGACACTTACAATGTGCAAAAGTACATGCAATAATATACTAGCACACTGTCAACAAAGCCTCTTAAAATCTACCCCTTATCGCAGAACGTTGCCCTAGGGCAACGAAAAGATAAACTATATTTCAGAACCTGCAAAAAAATAAAATAAATAAATAAATCCTGGAAAAAAAAAAAAAAAGACTTCTCTACAGCTTCATAGACACGCACATATTTTTTCTTATCTACTGTTAACGCCAATATAAATAAGATTAGTAAAGGAAGTGCAGCGGGCGGCCTCATTTGCACTCAGTGGGACTGCCGGCCCCATTCACACCTAGATGATCAGGCGGGCCCGTTCGCACCTAGTTGACCGGGCGGCCGCATTTTCGTAGTTGAAAAGGCGCCCGGATTTGCATGCATTTGACCAGGTCGGCCACATTTACACATAGTTGAAAAGGCGGCCGCATTAACATTTAGTGGGCCCCATTCACGCCTAATTTAGGGCGGTGGGGGTGGAGCTGGGGTGTGGGGTGGGGGTTTAGCGCGGTGTGGTTGGAGCTGGGGATGGGCAGTGGCCAGCTCCCGGAGGCCTCCCGGTGCTCCCCGTGGGCCCCTGTGCACTCCCCGGGCCGCCAATGGCAGAGGCCCGGTGGCCAGGAAGGACAAATGTCCCGAAATTGACCAGACGACACCAGGCCTCCTGTCCAGGCAGGGGGCGGAGCCTCCCCAGCCTCGCCGGCCCGCCCGATCTTTGGGGCGGGCCCTGCGGGCGGTACTCCGGTATGGTACCAGCAAGATATCAGGGGAGAGCCGATCGCTTACAGGCTCCGCCATGAGAAGTCGGCCCGGTCGTCTTTCATAGTTGAAAAGGCTGCCTCCGAGTCCTACGTCTGACAGACAGTCAGACGTGATCCACTCTGGCAGGGCCCCTCCCTACACCGAAGACTATGTCGGTTGGAAGAGAATGGCGCACGACGCCCTCCTCTTCCACCACCACCACCGACGGGAGAAAGAAAGGGGCCGGTCGGTGGACCAGGCGGCCGGGGCCATAGAGGCGGGCCTGGCCAGGGTTCTGTGCGATGGCCGGTGCCTCTCAAACTCACCCCGCTGCTGCGTTTGGCCTCGGTGGACCAGGCGGCTTTACTTGCAGCTGAGTTTGAGAGGCCTCGCAGACTAACCCCGCTGCAGCTCCAAACCCTAGGCATAGGCCAGACGGGCAACCATAGCTACAGCCTTAGGACAAGGGCAACAGGGGCAGCCTCCGCCCAAGGCCTAAGCATAGGCCGCAGTGACAACCCAGGGGCCAAGGGGACGGGACGGGACGAGGGAGTGACGGAGGGGACACGGAGGGAGCAGGGGGGAACACCGGTGTGCTGCGGGCGGGACTGCAGAGCCGGGCTGGACGGGAGAGGCGGCCTCAGGCAGGGCCGCGGGCAGGACGGGAGAGGCGGCCTCAGGCAGGGCTGCGGGCATGTGTCCAGCAGAGGGGCGCCTCAGCGGGCGCCGCCATCACTTGGTCAGCAGGGGGCGCCTTGGCAGGCACCTCGGGCGTGTGTCCAGCAGGGGGCGCCTCGGCAGGTACCTCGGGCGCCTCAATCACGTGGCCAGCAGGCGGCGCCTCGGCGGGCACCTCAGGCGTGCGGCCAGCAGGGGGCGCCACGGGCAGAGCGGAGGCAGCAGCAGGCGTGCGACCGGCAGGGGGCGCCTCGGCAGGTACCTCGGGCGCCTCAATCACGTGGCCAGCAGGGGGCGCCTCGGCGGGCACCTCAGGCGTGCGGCCAGCAGGGGGCGCCAAGGGCAGAGCGGAGGCAGCTGCAGGCGTGCGACCAGCAGGGTGCGCCTCGGCTGGCGCCGCCGTCACGCGGCCAGCAGGGGGCGCAACCGCGGCCACCTCAGGCAGCTCAGGCGCCGGCAGGACAAGCGAGACGGGCAGTTCAGGCGCCGGCAGGACAGGCGAGACGGGCAGATCAGGCATTTCAAGTGCCGGCAGGACAGGCGAGACAGGCAGTTCAGGTGCTGGCAGGACAGGCGAGACAGGCAGTTCAGGTGCCGGCAGGACAGGCGGCTGGTCTCCGTCGGGACCGACCAGGCGGGTAGGGGTGCAGTCGTCCCAGGCGGGAAGCAGAGAGCAGGCTCCTAGGTACAGCGTTGGAGCTGCTTCCGCCAGCTCTCTGCTCCGCTTCTCCCGGCTGCTAATTAAGCGCTGGCTCAGGCGGCGAAGGCACTTACGTGTCCTCTGCAGCGGGTACTGTTGTCCGGGCGGGCGCTCCTCCGTGAGGAGGTCCGCGCCCCGGGTGGCCAGCTCCAGGGCTACAGGATCCTACAGTACTTTGGGTTGGGAGCGCCAAAACACAAAGTCTTGCAGGAGACCGATCCGGTGGTGCTCGGTCTCCTGCGTTGTGCTGTTTGGGAGATCCGTCATTCTGTCAGCTTTCGCGGGGAAGGCGAGCAGGGAGGCCGGCAAAGTGCAGCCAGAACGTCGGGTAAACGGGATTTATTTGCCAAAGACGGACAAGCACGGACAACACTCTGACACTACAATGACGGATCTGGCATACATGGGGAGACGCGGACTAATACACATGGGACTAGGCAAGAGAAACAGGACACAGGTGATCACAATTAGGAATGAACGCGAGGTAATGAGGGGGCGTGGCGCACACTAGGATCGTACGGAGCGGATCGTGACACTTACAATGTGCAAAAGTACATGCAATAATATACTAGCACACTGTCAACAAAGCCTCTTAAAATCTACCCCTTATCGCAGAACGTTGCCCTAGGGCAACGAAAAGATAAACTATATTTCAGAACCTGCAAAAAAATAAAATAAATAAATAAATCCTGGAAAAAAAAAAAAAAGACTTCTCTACAGCTTCATAGACACGCACATATTTCTTCTTATCTACTGTTAACGCCAATATAAATAAGATTAGTAAAGGAAGTGCAGCGGGCGGCCTCATTTGCACTCAGTGGGACTGCCGGCCCCATTCACACCTAGATGATCAGGCGGGCCCGTTCGCACCTAGTTGACCGGGCGGCCGCATTTTCGTAGTTGAAAAGGCGCCCGGATTTGCATGCATTTGACCAGGTCGGCCACATTTACACATAGTTGAAAAGGCGGCCGCATTAACATTTAGTGGGCCCCATTCACGCCTAATTTAGGGCGGTGGGGGTGGAGCTGGGGTGTGGGGTGGGGGTTTAGCGCGGTGTGGTTGGAGCTGGGGATGGGCAGTGGCCAGCTCCCGGAGGCCTCCCGGTGCTCCCCGTGGGCCCCTGTGCACTCCCCGGGCCGCCAATGGCAGAGGCCCGGTGGCCAGGAAGGACAAATGTCCCGAAATTGACCAGACGACACCAGGCCTCCTGTCCAGGCAGGGGGCGGAGCCTCCCCAGCCTCGCCGGCCCGCCCGATCTTTGGGGCGGGCCCTGCGGGCGGTACTCCGGTATGGTACCAGCAAGATATCAGGGGAGAGCCGATCGCTTACAGGCTCCGCCATGAGAAGTCGGCCCGGTCGTCTTTCATAGTTGAAAAGGCGGCCTCCGAGTCCTACGTCTGACAGACAGTCAGACGTGATCCACTCTGGCAGGGCCCCTCCCTACACCGAAGACTATGTCGGTTGGAAGAGAATGGCGCACGACGCCCTCCTCTTCCACCACCACCACCGACGGGAGAAAGAAAGGGGCCGGTCGGTGGACCAGGCGGCCGGGGCCATAGAGGCGGGCCTGGCCAGGGTTCTGTGCGATGGCCGGTGCCTCTCAAACTCACCCCGCTGCTGCGTTTGGCCTCGGTGGACCAGGCGGCTTTACTTGCAGCTGAGTTTGAGAGGCCTCGCAGACTAACCCCGCTGCAGCTCCAAACCCTAGGCATAGGCCAGACGGGCAACCATAGCTACAGCCTTAGGACAAGGGCAACAGGGGCAGCCTCCGCCCAAGGCCTAAGCATAGGCCGCAGTGACAACCCAGGGGCCAAGGGGACGGGACGGGACGAGGGAGTGACGGAGGGGACACGGAGGGAGCAGGGGGGAACACCGGTGTGCTGCGGGCGGGACTGCAGAGCCGGGCTGGACGGGAGAGGCGGCCTCAGGCAGGGCCGCGGGCAGGACGGGAGAGGCGGCCTCAGGCAGGGCTGCGGGCATGTGTCCAGCAGAGGGGCGCCTCAGCGGGCGCCGCCATCACTTGGTCAGCAGGGGGCGCCTTGGCAGGCACCTCGGGCGTGTGTCCAGCAGGGGGCGCCTCGGCAGGTACCTCGGGCGCCTCAATCACGTGGCCAGCAGGCGGCGCCTCGGCGGGCACCTCAGGCGTGCGGCCAGCAGGGGGCGCCACGGGCAGAGCGGAGGCAGCAGCAGGCGTGCGACCGGCAGGGGGCGCCTCGGCAGGTACCTCGGGCGCCTCAATCACGTGGCCAGCAGGGGGCGCCTCGGCGGGCACCTCAGGCGTGCGGCCAGCAGGGGGCGCCAAGGGCAGAGCGGAGGCAGCTGCAGGCGTGCGACCAGCAGGGTGCGCCTCGGCTGGCGCCGCCGTCACGCGGCCAGCAGGGGGCGCAACCGCGGCCACCTCAGGCAGCTCAGGCGCCGGCAGGACAAGCGAGACGGGCAGTTCAGGCGCCGGCAGGACAGGCGAGACGGGCAGATCAGGCATTTCAAGTGCCGGCAGGACAGGCGAGACAGGCAGTTCAGGTGCTGGCAGGACAGGCGAGACAGGCAGTTCAGGTGCCGGCAGGACAGGCGGCTGGTCTCCGTCGGGACCGACCAGGCGGGTAGGGGTGCAGTCGTCCCAGGCGGGAAGCAGAGAGCAGGCTCCTAGGTACAGCGTTGGAGCTGCTTCCGCCAGCTCTCTGCTCCGCTTCTCCCGGCTGCTAATTAAGCGCTGGCTCAGGCGGCGAAGGCACTTACGTGTCCTCTGCAGCGGGTACTGTTGTCCGGGCGGGCGCTCCTCCGTGAGGAGGTCCGCGCCCCGGGTGGCCAGCTCCAGGGCTACAGGATCCTACAGTACTTTGGGTTGGGAGCGCCAAAACACAAAGTCTTGCAGGAGACCGATCCGGTGGTGCTCGGTCTCCTGCGTTGTGCTGTTTGGGAGATCCGTCATTCTGTCAGCTTTCGCGGGGAAGGCGAGCAGGGAGGCCGGCAAAGTGCAGCCAGAACGTCGGGTAAACGGGATTTATTTGCCAAAGACGGACAAGCACGGACAACACTCTGACACTACAATGACGGATCTGGCATACATGGGGAGACGCGGACTAATACACATGGGACTAGGCAAGAGAAACAGGACACAGGTGATCACAATTAGGAATGAACGCGAGGTAATGAGGGGGCGTGGCGCACACTAGGATCGTACGGAGCGGATCGTGACACTTACAATGTGCAAAAGTACATGCAATAATATACTAGCACACTGTCAACAAAGCCTCTTAAAATCTACCCCTTATCGCAGAACGTTGCCCTAGGGCAACGAAAAGATAAACTATATTTCAGAACCTGCAAAAAAATAAAATAAATAAATAAATCCTGGAAAAAAAAAAAAAAGACTTCTCTACAGCTTCATAGACACGCACATATTTCTTCTTATCTACTGTTAACGCCAATATAAATAAGATTAGTAAAGGAAGTGCAGCGGGCGGCCTCATTTGCACTCAGTGGGACTGCCGGCCCCATTCACACCTAGATGATCAGGCGGGCCCGTTCGCACCTAGTTGACCGGGCGGCCGCATTTTCGTAGTTGAAAAGGTGCCCGGATTTGCATGCATTTGACCAGGTCGGCCACATTTACACATAGTTGAAAAGGCGGCCGCATTAACATTTAGTGGGCCCCATTCACGCCTAATTTAGGGCGGTGGGGGTGGAGCTGGGGTGTGGGGTGGGGGTTTAGCGCGGTGTGGTTGGAGCTGGGGATGGGCAGTGGCCAGCTCCCGGAGGCCTCCCGGTGCTCCCCGTGGGCCCCTGTGCACTCCCCGGGCCGCCAATGGCAGAGGCCCGGTGGCCAGGAAGGACAAATGTCCCGAAATTGACCAGACGACACCAGGCCTCCTGTCCAGGCAGGGGGCGGAGCCTCCCCAGCCTCGCCGGCCCGCCCGATCTTTGGGGCGGGCCCTGCGGGCGGTACTCCGGTATGGTACCAGCAAGATATCAGGGGAGAGCCGATCGCTTACAGGCTCCGCCATGAGAAGTCGGCCCGGTCGTCTTTCATAGTTGAAAAGGCGGCCTCCGAGTCCTACGTCTGACAGACAGTCAGACGTGATCCACTCTGGCAGGGCCCCTCCCTACACCGAAGACTATGTCGGTTGGAAGAGAATGGCGCACGACGCCCTCCTCTTCCACCACCGACGGGAGAAAGAAAGGGGCCGGTCGGTGGACCAGGCGGCCGGGGCCATAGAGGCGGGCCTGGCCAGGGTTCTGTGCGATGGCCGGTGCCTCTCAAACTCACCCCGCTGCTGCGTTTGGCCTCGGTGGACCAGGCGGCTTTACTTGCAGCTGAGTTTGAGAGGCCTCGCAGACTAACCCCGCTGCAGCTCCAAACCCTAGGCATAGGCCAGACGGGCAACCATAGCTACAGCCTTAGGACAAGGGCAACAGGGGCAGCCTCCGCCCAAGGCCTAAGCATAGGCCGCAGTGACAACCCAGGGGCCAAGGGGACGGGACGGGACGAGGGAGTGACGGAGGGGACACGGAGGGAGCAGGGGGGAACACCGGTGTGCTGCGGGCGGGACTGCAGAGCCGGGCTGGACGGGAGAGGCGGCCTCAGGCAGGGCCGCGGGCAGGACGGGAGAGGCGGCCTCAGGCAGGGCTGCGGGCATGTGTCCAGCAGAGGGGCGCCTCAGCGGGCGCCGCCATCACTTGGTCAGCAGGGGGCGCCTTGGCAGGCACCTCGGGCGTGTGTCCAGCAGGGGGCGCCTCGGCAGGTACCTCGGGCGCCTCAATCACGTGGCCAGCAGGCGGCGCCTCGGCGGGCACCTCAGGCGTGCGGCCAGCAGGGGGCGCCACGGGCAGAGCGGAGGCAGCAGCAGGCGTGCGACCGGCAGGGGGCGCCTCGGCAGGTACCTCGGGCGCCTCAATCACGTGGCCAGCAGGGGGCGCCTCGGCGGGCACCTCAGGCGTGCGGCCAGCAGGGGGCGCCACGGGCAGAGCGGAGGCAGCTGCAGGCGTGCGACCAGCAGGGTGCGCCTCGGCTGGCGCCGCCGTCACGCGGCCAGCAGGGGGCGCAACCGCGGCCACCTCAGGCAGCTCAGGCGCCGGCAGGACAAGCGAGACGGGCAGTTCAGGCGCCGGCAGGACAGGCGAGACGGGCAGATCAGGCATTTCAAGTGCCGGCAGGACAGGCGAGACAGGCAGTTCAGGTGCTGGCAGGACAGGCGAGACAGGCAGTTCAGGTGCCGGCAGGACAGGCGGCTGGTCTCCGTCGGGACCGACCAGGCGGGTAGGGGTGCAGTCGTCCCAGGCGGGAAGCAGAGAGCAGGCTCCTAGGTACAGCGTTGGAGCTGCTTCCGCCAGCTCTCTGCTCCGCTTCTCCCGGCTGCTAATTAAGCGCTGGCTCAGGCGGCGAAGGCACTTACGTGTCCTCTGCAGCGGGTACTGTTGTCCGGGCGGGCGCTCCTCCGTGAGGAGGTCCGCGCCCCGGGTGGCCAGCTCCAGGGCTACAGGATCCTACAGTACTTTGGGTTGGGAGCGCCAAAACACAAAGTCTTGCAGGAGACCGATCCGGTGGTGCTCGGTCTCCTGCGTTGTGCTGTTTGGGAGATCCGTCATTCTGTCAGCTTTCGCGGGGAAGGCGAGCAGGGAGGCCGGCAAAGTGCAGCCAGAACGTCGGGTAAACGGGATTTATTTGCCAAAGACGGACAAGCACGGACAACACTCTGACACTACAATGACGGATCTGGCATACATGGGGAGACGCGGACTAATACACATGGGACTAGGCAAGAGAAACAGGACACAGGTGATCACAATTAGGAATGAACGCGAGGTAATGAGGGGGCGTGGCGCACACTAGGATCGTACGGAGCGGATCGTGACACTTACAATGTGCAAAAGTACATGCAATAATATACTAGCACACTGTCAACAAAGCCTCTTAAAATCTACCCCTTATCGCAGAACGTTGCCCTAGGGCAACGAAAAGATAAACTATATTTCAGAACCTGCAAAAAAATTAAATAAATAAATAAATCCTGGAAAAAAAAAAAAAAGACTTCTCTACAGCTTCATAGACACGCACATATTTTTTCTTATCTACTGTTAACGCCAATATAAATAAGATTAGTAAAGGAAGTGCAGCGGGCGGCCTCATTTGCACTCAGTGGGACTGCCGGCCCCATTCACACCTAGATGATCAGGCGGGCCCGTTCGCACCTAGTTGACCGGGCGGCCGCATTTTCGTAGTTGAAAAGGCGCCCGGATTTGCATGCATTTGACCAGGTCGGCCACATTTACACATAGTTGAAAAGGCGGCCGCATTAACATTTAGTGGGCCCCATTCACGCCTAATTTAGGGCGGTGGGGGTGGAGCTGGGGTGTGGGGTGGGGGTTTAGCGCGGTGTGGTTGGAGCTGGGGATGGGCAGTGGCCAGCTCCCGGAGGCCTCCCGGTGCTCCCCGTGGGCCCCTGTGCACTCCCCGGGCCGCCAATGGCAGAGGCCCGGTGGCCAGGAAGGACAAATGTCCCGAAATTGACCAGACGACACCAGGCCTCCTGTCCAGGCAGGGGGCGGAGCCTCCCCAGCCTCGCCGGCCCGCCCGATCTTTGGGGCGGGCCCTGCGGGCGGTACTCCGGTATGGTACCAGCAAGATATCAGGGGAGAGCCGATCGCTTACAGGCTCCGCCATGAGAAGTCGGCCCGGTCGTCTTTCATAGTTGAAAAGGCGGCCTCCGAGTCCTACGTCTGACAGACAGTCAGACGTGATCCACTCTGGCAGGGCCCCTCCCTACACCGAAGACTATGTCGGTTGGAAGAGAATGGCGCACGACGCCCTCCTCTTCCACCACCACCACCACCACCACCACCACCGACGGGAGAAAGAAAGGGGCCGGTCGGTGGACCAGGCGGCCGGGGCCATAGAGGCGGGCCTGGCCAGGGTTCTGTGCGATGGCCGGTGCCTCTCAAACTCACCCCGCTGCTGCGTTTGGCCTCGGTGGACCAGGCGGCTTTACTTGCAGCTGAGTTTGAGAGGCCTCGCAGACTAACCCCGCTGCAGCTCCAAACCCTAGGCATAGGCCAGACGGGCAACCATAGCTACAGCCTTAGGACAAGGGCAACAGGGGCAGCCTCCGCCCAAGGCCTAAGCATAGGCCGCAGTGACAACCCAGGGGCCAAGGGGACGGGACGGGACGAGGGAGTGACGGAGGGGACACGGAGGGAGCAGGGGGGAACACCGGTGTGCTGCGGGCGGGACTGCAGAGCCGGGCTGGACGGGAGAGGCGGCCTCAGGCAGGGCCGCGGGCAGGACGGGAGAGGCGGCCTCAGGCAGGGCTGCGGGCATGTGTCCAGCAGAGGGGCGCCTCAGCGGGCGCCGCCATCACTTGGTCAGCAGGGGGCGCCTTGGCAGGCACCTCGGGCGTGTGTCCAGCAGGGGGCGCCTCGGCAGGTACCTCGGGCGCCTCAATCACGTGGCCAGCAGGCGGCGCCTCGGCGGGCACCTCAGGCGTGCGGCCAGCAGGGGGCGCCACGGGCAGAGCGGAGGCAGCAGCAGGCGTGCGACCGGCAGGGGGCGCCTCGGCAGGTACCTCGGGCGCCTCAATCACGTGGCCAGCAGGGGGCGCCTCGGCGGGCACCTCAGGCGTGCGGCCAGCAGGGGGCGCCAAGGGCAGAGCGGAGGCAGCTGCAGGCGTGCGACCAGCAGGGTGCGCCTCGGCTGGCGCCGCCGTCACGCGGCCAGCAGGGGGCGCAACCGCGGCCACCTCAGGCAGCTCAGGCGCCGGCAGGACAAGCGAGACGGGCAGTTCAGGCGCCGGCAGGACAGGCGAGACGGGCAGATCAGGCATTTCAAGTGCCGGCAGGACAGGCGAGACGGGCAGATCAGGCATTTCAAGTGCCGGCAGGACAGGCGAGACAGGCAGTTCAGGTGCTGGCAGGACAGGCGAGACAGGCAGTTCAGGTGCCGGCAGGACAGGCGGCTGGTCTCCGTCGGGACCGACCAGGCGGGTAGGGGTGCAGTCGTCCCAGGCGGGAAGCAGAGAGCAGGCTCCTAGGTACAGCGTTGGAGCTGCTTCCGCCAGCTCTCTGCTCCGCTTCTCCCGGCTGCTAATTAAGCGCTGGCTCAGGCGGCGAAGGCACTTACGTGTCCTCTGCAGCGGGTACTGTTGTCCGGGCGGGCGCTCCTCCGTGAGGAGGTCCGCGCCCCGGGTGGCCAGCTCCAGGGCTACAGGATCCTACAGTACTTTGGGTTGGGAGCGCCAAAACACAAAGTCTTGCAGGAGACCGATCCGGTGGTGCTCGGTCTCCTGCGTTGTGCTGTTTGGGAGATCCGTCATTCTGTCAGCTTTCGCGGGGAAGGCGAGCAGGGAGGCCGGCAAAGTGCAGCCAGAACGTCGGGTAAACGGGATTTATTTGCCAAAGACAGACAAGCACGGACAACACTCTGACACTACAATGACGGATCTGGCATACATGGGGAGACGCGGACTAATACACATGGGACTAGGCAAGAGAAACAGGACACAGGTGATCACAATTAGGAATGAACGCGAGGTAATGAGGGGGCGTGGCGCACACTAGGATCGTACGGAGCGGATCGTGACACTTACAATGTGCAAAAGTACATGCAATAATATACTAGCACACTGTCAACAAAGCCTCTTAAAATCTACCCCTTATCGCAGAACGTTGCCCTAGGGCAACGAAAAGATAAACTATATTTCAGAACCTGCAAAAAAATAAAATAAATAAATAAATCCTGGAAAAAAAAAAAAAAGACTTCTCTACAGCTTCATAGACACGCACATATTTCTTCTTATCTACTGTTAACGCCAATATAAATAAGATTAGTAAAGGAAGTGCAGCGGGCGGCCTCATTTGCACTCAGTGGGACTGCCGGCCCCATTCACACCTAGATGATCAGGCGGGCCCGTTCGCACCTAGTTGACCGGGCGGCCGCATTTTCGTAGTTGAAAAGGCGCCCGGATTTGCATGCATTTGACCAGGTCGGCCACATTTACACATAGTTGAAAAGGCGGCCGCATTAACATTTAGTGGGCCCCATTCACGCCTAATTTAGGGCGGTGGGGGTGGAGCTGGGGTGTGGGGTGGGGGTTTAGCGCGGTGTGGTTGGAGCTGGGGATGGGCAGTGGCCAGCTCCCGGAGGCCTCCCGGTGCTCCCCGTGGGCCCCTGTGCACTCCCCGGGCCGCCAATGGCAGAGGCCCGGTGGCCAGGAAGGACAAATGTCCCGAAATTGACCAGACGACACCAGGCCTCCTGTCCAGGCAGGGGGCGGAGCCTCCCCAGCCTCGCCGGCCCGCCCGATCTTTGGGGCGGGCCCTGCGGGCGGTACTCCGGTATGGTACCAGCAAGATATCAGGGGAGAGCCGATCGCTTACAGGCTCCGCCATGAGAAGTCGGCCCGGTCGTCTTTCATAGTTGAAAAGGCGGCCTCCGAGTCCTACGTCTGACAGACAGTCAGACGTGATCCACTCTGGCAGGGCCCCTCCCTACACCGAAGACTATGTCGGTTGGAAGAGAATGGCGCACGACGCCCTCCTCTTCCACCACCACCACCACCACCACCACCACCGACGGGAGAAAGAAAGGGGCCGGTCGGTGGACCAGGCGGCCGGGGCCATAGAGGCGGGCCTGGCCAGGGTTCTGTGCGATGGCCGGTGCCTCTCAAACTCACCCCGCTGCTGCGTTTGGCCTCGGTGGACCAGGCGGCTTTACTTGCAGCTGAGTTTGAGAGGCCTCGCAGACTAACCCCGCTGCAGCTCCAAACCCTAGGCATAGGCCAGACGGGCAACCATAGCTACAGCCTTAGGACAAGGGCAACAGGGGCAGCCTCCGCCCAAGGCCTAAGCATAGGCCGCAGTGACAACCCAGGGGCCAAGGGGACGGGACGGGACGAGGGAGTGACGGAGGGGACACGGAGGGAGCAGGGGGGAACACCGGTGTGCTGCGGGCGGGACTGCAGAGCCGGGCTGGACGGGAGAGGCGGCCTCAGGCAGGGCCGCGGGCAGGACGGGAGAGGCGGCCTCAGGCAGGGCTGCGGGCATGTGTCCAGCAGAGGGGCGCCTCAGCGGGCGCCGCCATCACTTGGTCAGCAGGGGGCGCCTTGGCAGGCACCTCGGGCGTGTGTCCAGCAGGGGGCGCCTCGGCAGGTACCTCGGGCGCCTCAATCACGTGGCCAGCAGGCGGCGCCTCGGCGGGCACCTCAGGCGTGCGGCCAGCAGGGGGCGCCACGGGCAGAGCGGAGGCAGCAGCAGGCGTGCGACCGGCAGGGGGCGCCTCGGCAGGTACCTCGGGCGCCTCAATCACGTGGCCAGCAGGGGGCGCCTCGGCGGGCACCTCAGGCGTGCGGCCAGCAGGGGGCGCCACGGGCAGAGCGGAGGCAGCTGCAGGCGTGCGACCAGCAGGGTGCGCCTCGGCTGGCGCCGCCGTCACGCGGCCAGCAGGGGGCGCAACCGCGGCCACCTCAGGCAGCTCAGGCGCCGGCAGGACAAGCGAGACGGGCAGTTCAGGCGCCGGCAGGACAGGCGAGACGGGCAGATCAGGCATTTCAAGTGCCGGCAGGACAGGCGAGACAGGCAGTTCAGGTGCTGGCAGGACAGGCGAGACAGGCAGTTCAGGTGCCGGCAGGACAGGCGGCTGGTCTCCGTCGGGACCGACCAGGCGGGTAGGGGTGCAGTCGTCCCAGGCGGGAAGCAGAGAGCAGGCTCCTAGGTACAGCGTTGGAGCTGCTTCCGCCAGCTCTCTGCTCCGCTTCTCCCGGCTGCTAATTAAGCGCTGGCTCAGGCGGCGAAGGCACTTACGTGTCCTCTGCAGCGGGTACTGTTGTCCGGGCGGGCGCTCCTCCGTGAGGAGGTCCGCGCCCCGGGTGGCCAGCTCCAGGGCTACAGGATCCTACAGTACTTTGGGTTGGGAGCGCCAAAACACAAAGTCTTGCAGGAGACCGATCCGGTGGTGCTCGGTCTCCTGCGTTGTGCTGTTTGGGAGATCCGTCATTCTGTCAGCTTTCGCGGGGAAGGCGAGCAGGGAGGCCGGCAAAGTGCAGCCAGAACGTCGGGTAAACGGGATTTATTTGCCAAAGACGGACAAGCACGGACAACACTCTGACACTACAATGACGGATCTGGCATACATGGGGAGACGCGGACTAATACACATGGGACTAGGCAAGAGAAACAGGACACAGGTGATCACAATTAGGAATGAACGCGAGGTAATGAGGGGGCGTGGCGCACACTAGGATCGTACGGAGCGGATCGTGACACTTACAATGTGCAAAAGTACATGCAATAATATACTAGCACACTGTCAACAAAGCCTCTTAAAATCTACCCCTTATCGCAGAACGTTGCCCTAGGGCAACGAAAAGATAAACTATATTTCAGAACCTGCAAAAAAATAAAATAAATAAATAAATCCTGGAAAAAAAAAAAAAAGACTTCTCTACAGCTTCATAGACACGCACATATTTCTTCTTATCTACTGTTAACGCCAATATAAATAAGATTAGTAAAGGAAGTGCAGCGGGCGGCCTCATTTGCACTCAGTGGGACTGCCGGCCCCATTCACACCTAGATGATCAGGCGGGCCCGTTCGCACCTAGTTGACCGGGCGGCCGCATTTTCGTAGTTGAAAAGGCGCCCGGATTTGCATGCATTTGACCAGGTCGGCCACATTTACACATAGTTGAAAAGGCGGCCGCATTAACATTTAGTGGGCCCCATTCACGCCTAATTTAGGGCGGTGGGGGTGGAGCTGGGGTGTGGGGTGGGGGTTTAGCGCGGTGTGGTTGGAGCTGGGGATGGGCAGTGGCCAGCTCCCGGAGGCCTCCCGGTGCTCCCCGTGGGCCCCTGTGCACTCCCCGGGCCGCCAATGGCAGAGGCCCGGTGGCCAGGAAGGACAAATGTCCCGAAATTGACCAGACGACACCAGGCCTCCTGTCCAGGCAGGGGGCGGAGCCTCCCCAGCCTCGCCGGCCCGCCCGATCTTTGGGGCGGGCCCTGCGGGCGGTACTCCGGTATGGTACCAGCAAGATATCAGGGGAGAGCCGATCGCTTACAGGCTCCGCCATGAGAAGTCGGCCCGGTCGTCTTTCATAGTTGAAAAGGCTGCCTCCGAGTCCTACGTCTGACAGACAGTCAGACGTGATCCACTCTGGCAGGGCCCCTCCCTACACCGAAGACTATGTCGGTTGGAAGAGAATGGCGCACGACGCCCTCCTCTTCCACCACCACCACCGACGGGAGAAAGAAAGGGGCCGGTCGGTGGACCAGGCGGCCGGGGCCATAGAGGCGGGCCTGGCCAGGGTTCTGTGCGATGGCCGGTGCCTCTCAAACTCACCCCGCTGCTGCGTTTGGCCTCGGTGGACCAGGCGGCTTTACTTGCAGCTGAGTTTGAGAGGCCTCGCAGACTAACCCCGCTGCAGCTCCAAACCCTAGGCATAGGCCAGACGGGCAACCATAGCTACAGCCTTAGGACAAGGGCAACAGGGGCAGCCTCCGCCCAAGGCCTAAGCATAGGCCGCAGTGACAACCCAGGGGCCAAGGGGACGGGACGGGACGAGGGAGTGACGGAGGGGACACGGAGGGAGCAGGGGGGAACACCGGTGTGCTGCGGGCGGGACTGCAGAGCCGGGCTGGACGGGAGAGGCGGCCTCAGGCAGGGCCGCGGGCAGGACGGGAGAGGCGGCCTCAGGCAGGGCTGCGGGCATGTGTCCAGCAGAGGGGCGCCTCAGCGGGCGCCACCATCACTTGGTCAGCAGGGGGCGCCTTGGCAGGCACCTCGGGCGTGTGTCCAGCAGGGGGCGCCTCGGCAGGTACCTCGGGCGCCTCAATCACGTGGCCAGCAGGCGGCGCCTCGGCGGGCACCTCAGGCGTGCGGCCAGCAGGGGGCGCCACGGGCAGAGCGGAGGCAGCAGCAGGCGTGCGACCGGCAGGGGGCGCCTCGGCAGGTACCTCGGGCGCCTCAATCACGTGGCCAGCAGGGGGCGCCTCGGCGGGCACCTCAGGCGTGCGGCCAGCAGGGGGCGCCAAGGGCAGAGCGGAGGCAGCTGCAGGCGTGCGACCAGCAGGGTGCGCCTCGGCTGGCGCCGCCGTCACGCGGCCAGCAGGGGGCGCAACCGCGGCCACCTCAGGCAGCTCAGGCGCCGGCAGGACAAGCGAGACGGGCAGTTCAGGCGCCGGCAGGACAGGCGAGACGGGCAGATCAGGCATTTCAAGTGCCGGCAGGACAGGCGAGACAGGCAGTTCAGGTGCTGGCAGGACAGGCGAGACAGGCAGTTCAGGTGCCGGCAGGACAGGCGGCTGGTCTCCGTCGGGACCGACCAGGCGGGTAGGGGTGCAGTCGTCCCAGGCGGGAAGCAGAGAGCAGGCTCCTAGGTACAGCGTTGGAGCTGCTTCCGCCAGCTCTCTGCTCCGCTTCTCCCGGCTGCTAATTAAGCGCTGGCTCAGGCGGCGAAGGCACTTACGTGTCCTCTGCAGCGGGTACTGTTGTCCGGGCGGGCGCTCCTCCGTGAGGAGGTCCGCGCCCCGGGTGGCCAGCTCCAGGGCTACAGGATCCTACAGTACTTTGGGTTGGGAGCGCCAAAACACAAAGTCTTGCAGGAGACCGATCCGGTGGTGCTCGGTCTCCTGCGTTGTGCTGTTTGGGAGATCCGTCATTCTGTCAGCTTTCGCGGGGAAGGCGAGCAGGGAGGCCGGCAAAGTGCAGCCAGAACGTCGGGTAAACGGGATTTATTTGCCAAAGACGGACAAGCACGGACAACACTCTGACACTACAATGACGGATCTGGCATACATGGGGAGACGCGGACTAATACACATGGGACTAGGCAAGAGAAACAGGACACAGGTGATCACAATTAGGAATGAACGCGAGGTAATGAGGGGGCGTGGCGCACACTAGGATCGTACGGAGCGGATCGTGACACTTACAATGTGCAAAAGTACATGCAATAATATACTAGCACACTGTCAACAAAGCCTCTTAAAATCTACCCCTTATCGCAGAACGTTGCCCTAGGGCAACGAAAAGATAAACTATATTTCAGAACCTGCAAAAAAATAAAATAAATAAATAAATCCTGGAAAAAAAAAAAAAAAGACTTCTCTACAGCTTCATAGACACGCACATATTTTTTCTTATCTACTGTTAACGCCAATATAAATAAGATTAGTAAAGGAAGTGCAGCGGGCGGCCTCATTTGCACTCAGTGGGACTGCCGGCCCCATTCACACCTAGATGATCAGGCGGGCCCGTTCGCACCTAGTTGACCGGGCGGCCGCATTTTCGTAGTTGAAAAGGCGCCCGGATTTGCATGCATTTGACCAGGTCGGCCACATTTACACATAGTTGAAAAGGCGGCCGCATTAACATTTAGTGGGCCCCATTCACGCCTAATTTAGGGCGGTGGGGGTGGAGCTGGGGTGTGGGGTGGGGGTTTAGCGCGGTGTGGTTGGAGCTGGGGATGGGCAGTGGCCAGCTCCCGGAGGCCTCCCGGTGCTCCCCGTGGGCCCCTGTGCACTCCCCGGGCCGCCAATGGCAGAGGCCCGGTGGCCAGGAAGGACAAATGTCCCGAAATTGACCAGACGACACCAGGCCTCCTGTCCAGGCAGGGGGCGGAGCCTCCCCAGCCTCGCCGGCCCGCCCGATCTTTGGGGCGGGCCCTGCGGGCGGTACTCCGGTATGGTACCAGCAAGATATCAGGGGAGAGCCGATCGCTTACAGGCTCCGCCATGAGAAGTCGGCCCGGTCGTCTTTCATAGTTGAAAAGGCGGCCTCCGAGTCCTACGTCTGACAGACAGTCAGACGTGATCCACTCTGGCAGGGCCCCTCCCTACACCGAAGACTATGTCGGTTGGAAGAGAATGGCGCACGACGCCCTCCTCTTCCACCACCACCACCACCACCACCACCACCGACGGGAGAAAGAAAGGGGCCGGTCGGTGGACCAGGCGGCCGGGGCCATAGAGGCGGGCCTGGCCAGGGTTCTGTGCGATGGCCGGTGCCTCTCAAACTCACCCCGCTGCTGCGTTTGGCCTCGGTGGACCAGGCGGCTTTACTTGCAGCTGAGTTTGAGAGGCCTCGCAGACTAACCCCGCTGCAGCTCCAAACCCTAGGCATAGGCCAGACGGGCAACCATAGCTACAGCCTTAGGACAAGGGCAACAGGGGCAGCCTCCGCCCAAGGCCTAAGCATAGGCCGCAGTGACAACCCAGGGGCCAAGGGGACGGGACGGGACGAGGGAGTGACGGAGGGGACACGGAGGGAGCAGGGGGGAACACCGGTGTGCTGCGGGCGGGACTGCAGAGCCGGGCTGGACGGGAGAGGCGGCCTCAGGCAGGGCCGCGGGCAGGACGGGAGAGGCGGCCTCAGGCAGGGCTGCGGGCATGTGTCCAGCAGAGGGGCGCCTCAGCGGGCGCCGCCATCACTTGGTCAGCAGGGGGCGCCTTGGCAGGCACCTCGGGCGTGTGTCCAGCAGGGGGCGCCTCGGCAGGTACCTCGGGCGCCTCAATCACGTGGCCAGCAGGCGGCGCCTCGGCGGGCACCTCAGGCGTGCGGCCAGCAGGGGGCGCCACGGGCAGAGCGGAGGCAGCAGCAGGCGTGCGACCGGCAGGGGGCGCCTCGGCAGGTACCTCGGGCGCCTCAATCACGTGGCCAGCAGGGGGCGCCTCGGCGGGCACCTCAGGCGTGCGGCCAGCAGGGGGCGCCAAGGGCAGAGCGGAGGCAGCTGCAGGCGTGCGACCAGCAGGGTGCGCCTCGGCTGGCGCCGCCGTCACGCGGCCAGCAGGGGGCGCAACCGCGGCCACCTCAGGCAGCTCAGGCGCCGGCAGGACAAGCGAGACGGGCAGTTCAGGCGCCGGCAGGACAGGCGAGACGGGCAGATCAGGCATTTCAAGTGCCGGCAGGACAGGCGAGACAGGCAGTTCAGGTGCTGGCAGGACAGGCGAGACAGGCAGTTCAGGTGCCGGCAGGACAGGCGGCTGGTCTCCGTCGGGACCGACCAGGCGGGTAGGGGTGCAGTCGTCCCAGGCGGGAAGCAGAGAGCAGGCTCCTAGGTACAGCGTTGGAGCTGCTTCCGCCAGCTCTCTGCTCCGCTTCTCCCGGCTGCTAATTAAGCGCTGGCTCAGGCGGCGAAGGCACTTACGTGTCCTCTGCAGCGGGTACTGTTGTCCGGGCGGGCGCTCCTCCGTGAGGAGGTCCGCGCCCCGGGTGGCCAGCTCCAGGGCTACAGGATCCTACAGTACTTTGGGTTGGGAGCGCCAAAACACAAAGTCTTGCAGGAGACCGATCCGGTGGTGCTCGGTCTCCTGCGTTGTGCTGTTTGGGAGATCCGTCATTCTGTCAGCTTTCGCGGGGAAGGCGAGCAGGGAGGCCGGCAAAGTGCAGCCAGAACGTCGGGTAAACGGGATTTATTTGCCAAAGACGGACAAGCACGGACAACACTCTGACACTACAATGACGGATCTGGCATACATGGGGAGACGCGGACTAATACACATGGGACTAGGCAAGAGAAACAGGACACAGGTGATCACAATTAGGAATGAACGCGAGGTAATGAGGGGGCGTGGCGCACACTAGGATCGTACGGAGCGGATCGTGACACTTACAATGTGCAAAAGTACATGCAATAATATACTAGCACACTGTCAACAAAGCCTCTTAAAATCTACCCCTTATCGCAGAACGTTGCCCTAGGGCAACGAAAAGATAAACTATATTTCAGAACCTGCAAAAAAATAAAATAAATAAATAAATCCTGGAAAAAAAAAAAAAAAAGACTTCTCTACAGCTTCATAGACACGCACATATTTTTTCTTATCTACTGTTAACGCCAATATAAATAAGATTAGTAAAGGAAGTGCAGCGGGCGGCCTCATTTGCACTCAGTGGGACTGCCGGCCCCATTCACACCTAGATGATCAGGCGGGCCCGTTCGCACCTAGTTGACCGGGCGGCCGCATTTTCGTAGTTGAAAAGGCGCCCGGATTTGCATGCATTTGACCAGGTCGGCCACATTTACACATAGTTGAAAAGGCGGCCGCATTAACATTTAGTGGGCCCCATTCACGCCTAATTTAGGGCGGTGGGGGTGGAGCTGGGGTGTGGGGTGGGGGTTTAGCGCGGTGTGGTTGGAGCTGGGGATGGGCAGTGGCCAGCTCCCGGAGGCCTCCCGGTGCTCCCCGTGGGCCCCTGTGCACTCCCCGGGCCGCCAATGGCAGAGGCCCGGTGGCCAGGAAGGACAAATGTCCCGAAATTGACCAGACGACACCAGGCCTCCTGTCCAGGCAGGGGGCGGAGCCTCCCCAGCCTCGCCGGCCCGCCCGATCTTTGGGGCGGGCCCTGCGGGCGGTACTCCGGTATGGTACCAGCAAGATATCAGGGGAGAGCCGATCGCTTACAGGCTCCGCCATGAGAAGTCGGCCCGGTCGTCTTTCATAGTTGAAAAGGCGGCCTCCGAGTCCTACGTCTGACAGACAGTCAGACGTGATCCACTCTGGCAGGGCCCCTCCCTACACCGAAGACTATGTCGGTTGGAAGAGAATGGCGCACGACGCCCTCCTCTTCCACCACCACCACCACCACCACCACCACCACCACCACCGACGGGAGAAAGAAAGGGGCCGGTCGGTGGACCAGGCGGCCGGGGCCATAGAGGCGGGCCTGGCCAGGGTTCTGTGCGATGGCCGGTGCCTCTCAAACTCACCCCGCTGCTGCGTTTGGCCTCGGTGGACCAGGCGGCTTTACTTGCAGCTGAGTTTGAGAGGCCTCGCAGACTAACCCCGCTGCAGCTCCAAACCCTAGGCATAGGCCAGACGGGCAACCATAGCTACAGCCTTAGGACAAGGGCAACAGGGGCAGCCTCCGCCCAAGGCCTAAGCATAGGCCGCAGTGACAACCCAGGGGCCAAGGGGACGGGACGGGACGAGGGAGTGACGGAGGGGACACGGAGGGAGCAGGGGGGAACACCGGTGTGCTGCGGGCGGGACTGCAGAGCCGGGCTGGACGGGAGAGGCGGCCTCAGGCAGGGCCGCGGGCAGGACGGGAGAGGCGGCCTCAGGCAGGGCTGCGGGCATGTGTCCAGCAGAGGGGCGCCTCAGCGGGCGCCGCCATCACTTGGTCAGCAGGGGGCGCCTTGGCAGGCACCTCGGGCGTGTGTCCAGCAGGGGGCGCCTCGGCAGGTACCTCGGGCGCCTCAATCACGTGGCCAGCAGGCGGCGCCTCGGCGGGCACCTCAGGCGTGCGGCCAGCAGGGGGCGCCACGGGCAGAGCGGAGGCAGCAGCAGGCGTGCGACCGGCAGGGGGCGCCTCGGCAGGTACCTCGGGCGCCTCAATCACGTGGCCAGCAGGGGGCGCCTCGGCGGGCACCTCAGGCGTGCGGCCAGCAGGGGGCGCCAAGGGCAGAGCGGAGGCAGCTGCAGGCGTGCGACCAGCAGGGTGCGCCTCGGCTGGCGCCGCCGTCACGCGGCCAGCAGGGGGCGCAACCGCGGCCACCTCAGGCAGCTCAGGCGCCGGCAGGACAAGCGAGACGGGCAGTTCAGGCGCCGGCAGGACAGGCGAGACGGGCAGATCAGGCATTTCAAGTGCCGGCAGGACAGGCGAGACAGGCAGTTCAGGTGCTGGCAGGACAGGCGAGACAGGCAGTTCAGGTGCCGGCAGGACAGGCGGCTGGTCTCCGTCGGGACCGACCAGGCGGGTAGGGGTGCAGTCGTCCCAGGCGGGAAGCAGAGAGCAGGCTCCTAGGTACAGCGTTGGAGCTGCTTCCGCCAGCTCTCTGCTCCGCTTCTCCCGGCTGCTAATTAAGCGCTGGCTCAGGCGGCGAAGGCACTTACGTGTCCTCTGCAGCGGGTACTGTTGTCCGGGCGGGCGCTCCTCCGTGAGGAGGTCCGCGCCCCGGGTGGCCAGCTCCAGGGCTACAGGATCCTACAGTACTTTGGGTTGGGAGCGCCAAAACACAAAGTCTTGCAGGAGACCGATCCGGTGGTGCTCGGTCTCCTGCGTTGTGCTGTTTGGGAGATCCGTCATTCTGTCAGCTTTCGCGGGGAAGGCGAGCAGGGAGGCCGGCAAAGTGCAGCCAGAACGTCGGGTAAACGGGATTTATTTGCCAAAGACGGACAAGCACGGACAACACTCTGACACTACAATGACGGATCTGGCATACATGGGGAGACGCGGACTAATACACATGGGACTAGGCAAGAGAAACAGGACACAGGTGATCACAATTAGGAATGAACGCGAGGTAATGAGGGGGCGTGGCGCACACTAGGATCGTACGGAGCGGATCGTGACACTTACAATGTGCAAAAGTACATGCAATAATATACTAGCACACTGTCAACAAAGCCTCTTAAAATCTACCCCTTATCGCAGAACGTTGCCCTAGGGCAACGAAAAGATAAACTATATTTCAGAACCTGCAAAAAAATAAAATAAATAAATAAATCCTGGAAAAAAAAAAAAAAGACTTCTCTACAGCTTCATAGACACGCACATATTTCTTCTTATCTACTGTTAACGCCAATATAAATAAGATTAGTAAAGGAAGTGCAGCGGGCGGCCTCATTTGCACTCAGTGGGACTGCCGGCCCCATTCACACCTAGATGATCAGGCGGGCCCGTTCGCACCTAGTTGACCGGGCGGCCGCATTTTCGTAGTTGAAAAGGCGCCCGGATTTGCATGCATTTGACCAGGTCGGCCACATTTACACATAGTTGAAAAGGCGGCCGCATTAACATTTAGTGGGCCCCATTCACGCCTAATTTAGGGCGGTGGGGGTGGAGCTGGGGTGTGGGGTGGGGGTTTAGCGCGGTGTGGTTGGAGCTGGGGATGGGCAGTGGCCAGCTCCCGGAGGCCTCCCGGTGCTCCCCGTGGGCCCCTGTGCACTCCCCGGGCCGCCAATGGCAGAGGCCCGGTGGCCAGGAAGGACAAATGTCCCGAAATTGACCAGACGACACCAGGCCTCCTGTCCAGGCAGGGGGCGGAGCCTCCCCAGCCTCGCCGGCCCGCCCGATCTTTGGGGCGGGCCCTGCGGGCGGTACTCCGGTATGGTACCAGCAAGATATCAGGGGAGAGCCGATCGCTTACAGGCTCCGCCATGAGAAGTCGGCCCGGTCGTCTTTCATAGTTGAAAAGGCGGCCTCCGAGTCCTACGTCTGACAGACAGTCAGACGTGATCCACTCTGGCAGGGCCCCTCCCTACACCGAAGACTATGTCGGTTGGAAGAGAATGGCGCACGACGCCCTCCTCTTCCACCACCACCACCGACGGGAGAAAGAAAGGGGCCGGTCGGTGGACCAGGCGGCCGGGGCCATAGAGGCGGGCCTGGCCAGGGTTCTGTGCGATGGCCACGGGCAGAGCGGAGGCAGCAGCAGGCGTGCGACCGGCAGGGGGCGCCTCGGCAGGTACCTCGGGCGCCTCAATCACGTGGCCAGCAGGGGGCGCCTCGGCGGGCACCTCAGGCGTGCGGCCAGCAGGGGGCGCCACGGGCAGAGCGGAGGCAGCTGCAGGCGTGCGACCAGCAGGGTGCGCCTCGGCTGGCGCCGCCGTCACGCGGCCAGCAGGGGGCGCAACCGTGGCCACCTCAGGCAGCTCAGGCGCCGGCAGGACAAGCGAGACGGGCAGTTCAGGCGCCGGCAGGACAGGCGAGACGGGCAGATCAGGCATTTCCTTTGGGGCGGGCCCTGCGGGCGGTACTCCGGTATGGTACCAGCAAGATATCAGGGGAGAGCCGATCGCTTACAGGCTCCGCCATGAGAAGTCGGCCCGGTCGTCTTTCATAGTTGAAAAGGCGGCCTCCGAGTCCTACGTCTGACAGACAGTCAGACGTGATCCACTCTGGCAGGGCCCCTCCCTACACCGAAGACTATGTCGGTTGGAAGAGAATGGCGCACGACGCCCTCCTCTTCCACCACCACCACCGACGGGAGAAAGAAAGGGGCCGGTCGGTGGACCAGGCGGCCGGGGCCATAGAGGCGGGCCTGGCCAGGGTTCTGTGCGATGCCCGGTGCCTCTCAAACTCACCCCGCTGCTGCGTTTGGCCTCGGTGGACCAGGCGGCTTTACTTGCAGCTGAGTTTGAGAGGCCTCGCAGACTAACCCCGCTGCAGCTCCAAACCCTAGGCATAGGCCAGACGGGCAACCATAGCTACAGCCTTAGGACAAGGGCAACAGGGGCAGCCTCCGCCCAAGGCCTAAGCATAGGCCGCAGTGACAACCCAGGGGCCAAGGGGACGGGACGGGACGAGGGAGTGACGGAGGGGACACGGAGGGAGCAGGGGGGAACACCGGTGTGCTGCGGGCGGGACTGCAGAGCCGGGCTGGACGGGAGAGGCGGCCTCAGGCAGGGCCGCGGGCAGGACGGGAGAGGCGGCCTCAGGCAGGGCTGCGGGCATGTGTCCAGCAGAGGGGCGCCTCAGCGGGCGCCGCCATCACTTGGTCAGCAGGGGGCGCCTTGGCAGGCACCTCGGGCGTGTGTCCAGCAGGGGGCGCCTCGGCAGGTACCTCGGGCGCCTCAATCACGTGGCCAGCAGGCGGCGCCTCGGCGGGCACCTCAGGCGTGCGGCCAGCAGGGGGCGCCACGGGCAGAGCGGAGGCAGCAGCAGGCGTGCGACCGGCAGGGGGCGCCTCGGCAGGTACCTCAGGCGCCTCAATCACGTGGCCAGCAGGGGGCGCCTCGGCGGGCACCTCAGGCGTGCGGCCAGCAGGGGGCGCCACGGGCAGAGCGGAGGCAGCTGCAGGCGTGCGACCAGCAGGGTGCGCCTCGGCTGGCGCCGCCGTCACGCGGCCAGCAGGGGGCGCAACCGCGGCCACCTCAGGCAGCTCAGGCGCCGGCAGGACAAGCGAGACGGGCAGTTCAGGCGCCGGCAGGACAGGCGAGACGGGCAGATCAGGCATTTCAAGTGCCGGCAGGACAGGCGAGACGGGCAGATCAGGCATTTCAAGTGCCGGCAGGACAGGCGAGACAGGCAGTTCAGGTGCTGGCAGGACAGGCGAGACAGGCAGTTCAGGTGCCGGCAGGACAGGCGGCTGGTCTCCGTCGGGACCGACCAGGCGGGTAGGGGTGCAGTCGTCCCAGGCGGGAAGCAGAGAGCAGGCTCCTAGGTACAGCGTTGGAGCTGCTTCCGCCAGCTCTCTGCTCCGCTTCTCCCGGCTGCTAATTAAGCGCTGGCTCAGGCGGCGAAGGCACTTACGTGTCCTCTGCAGCGGGTACTGTTGTCCGGGCGGGCGCTCCTCCGTGAGGAGGTCCGCGCCCCGGGTGGCCAGCTCCAGGGCTACAGGATCCTACAGTACTTTGGGTTGGGAGCGCCAAAACACAAAGTCTTGCAGGAGACCGATCCGGTGGTGCTCGGTCTCCTGCGTTGTGCTGTTTGGGAGATCCGTCATTCTGTCAGCTTTCGCGGGGAAGGCGAGCAGGGAGGCCGGCAAAGTGCAGCCAGAACGTCGGGTAAACGGGATTTATTTGCCAAAGACGGACAAGCACGGACAACACTCTGACACTACAATGACGGATCTGGCATACATGGGGAGACGCGGACTAATACACATGGGACTAGGCAAGAGAAACAGGACACAGGTGATCACAATTAGGAATGAACGCGAGGTAATGAGGGGGCGTGGCGCACACTAGGATCGTACGGAGCGGATCGTGACACTTACAATGTGCAAAAGTACATGCAATAATATACTAGCACACTGTCAACAAAGCCTCTTAAAATCTACCCCTTATCGCAGAACGTTGCCCTAGGGCAACGAAAAGATAAACTATATTTCAGAACCTGCAAAAAAATAAAATAAATAAATAAATCCTGGAGAAAAAAAAAAAAGACTTCTCTACAGCTTCATAGACACGCACATATTTTTTCTTATCTACTGTTAACGCCAATATAAATAAGATTAGTAAAGGAAGTGCAGCGGGCGGCCTCATTTGCACTCAGTGGGACTGCCGGCCCCATTCACACCTAGATGATCAGGCGGGCCCGTTCGCACCTAGTTGACCGGGCGGCCGCATTTTCGTAGTTGAAAAGGCGCCCGGATTTGCATGCATTTGACCAGGTCGGCCACATTTACACATAGTTGAAAAGGCGGCCGCATTAACATTTAGTGGGCCCCATTCACGCCTAATTTAGGGCGGTGGGGGTGGAGCTGGGGTGTGGGGTGGGGGTTTAGCGCGGTGTGGTTGGAGCTGGGGATGGGCAGTGGCCAGCTCCCGGAGGCCTCCCGGTGCTCCCCGTGGGCCCCTGTGCACTCCCCGGGCCGCCAATGGCAGAGGCCCGGTGGCCAGGAAGGACAAATGTCCCGAAATTGACCAGACGACACCAGGCCTCCTGTCCAGGCAGGGGGCGGAGCCTCCCCAGCCTCGCCGGCCCGCCCGATCTTTGGGGTGGGCCCTGCGGGCGGTACTCCGGTATGGTACCAGCAAGATATCAGGGGAGAGCCGATCGCTTACAGGCTCCGCCATGAGAAGTCGGCCCGGTCGTCTTTCATAGTTGAAAAGGCGGCCTCCGAGTCCTACGTCTGACAGACAGTCAGACGTGATCCACTCTGGCAGGGCCCCTCCCTACACCGAAGACTATGTCGGTTGGAAGAGAATGGCGCACGACGCCCTCCTCTTCCACCACCACCACCACCACCGACGGGAGAAAGGGGCCGGTCGGTGGACCAGGCGGCCGGGGCCATAGAGGCGGGCCTGGCCAGGGTTCTGTGCGATGGCCGGTGCCTCTCAAACTCACCCCGCTGCTGCGTTTGGCCTCGGTGGACCAGGCGGCTTTACTTGCAGCTGAGTTTGAGAGGCCTCGCAGACTAACCCCGCTGCAGCTCCAAACCCTAGGCATAGGCCAGACGGGCAACCATAGCTACAGCCTTAGGACAAGGGCAACAGGGGCAGGCACCTCGGGCGTGTGTCCAGCAGGGGGCGCCTCGGCAGGTACCTCGGGCGCCTCAATCACGTGGCCAGCAGGCGGCGCCTCGGCGGGCACCTCAGGCGTGCGGCCAGCAGGGGGCGCCACGGGCAGAGCGGAGGCAGCTGCAGGCGTGCGACCAGCAGGGTGCGCCTCGGCTGGCGCCGCCGTCACGCGGCCAGCAGGGGGCGCAACCGCGGCCACCTCAGGCAGCTCAGGCGCCGGCAGGACAAGCGAGACGGGCAGTTCAGGCGCCGGCAGGACAGGCGAGACGGGCAGATCAGGCATTTCAAGTGCCGGCAGGACAGGCGAGACAGGCAGTTCAGGTGCTGGCAGGACAGGCGAGACAGGCAGTTCAGGTGCCGGCAGGACAGGCGGCTGGTCTCCGTCGGGACCGACCAGGCGGGTAGGGGTGCAGTCGTCCCAGGCGGGAAGCAGAGAGCAGGCTCCTAGGTACAGCGTTGGAGCTGCTTCCGCCAGCTCTCTGCTCCGCTTCTCCCGGCTGCTAATTAAGCGCTGGCTCAGGCGGCGAAGGCACTTACGTGTCCTCTGCAGCGGGTACTGTTGTCCGGGCGGGCGCTCCTCCGTGAGGAGGTCCGCGCCCCGGGTGGCCAGCTCCAGGGCTACAGGATCCTACAGTACTTTGGGTTGGGAGCGCCAAAACACAAAGTCTTGCAGGAGACCGATCCGGTGGTGCTCGGTCTCCTGCGTTGTGCTGTTTGGGAGATCCGTCATTCTGTCAGCTTTCGCGGGGAAGGCGAGCAGGGAGGCCGGCAAAGTGCAGCCAGAACGTCGGGTAAACGGGATTTATTTGCCAAAGACGGACAAGCACGGACAACACTCTGACACTACAATGACGGATCTGGCATACATGGGGAGACGCGGACTAATACACATGGGACTAGGCAAGAGAAACAGGACACAGGTGATCACAATTAGGAATGAACGCGAGGTAATGAGGGGGCGTGGCGCACACTAGGATCGTACGGAGCGGATCGTGACACTTACAATGTGCAAAAGTACATGCAATAATATACTAGCACACTGTCAACAAAGCCTCTTAAAATCTACCCCTTATCGCAGAACGTTGCCCTAGGGCAACGAAAAGATAAACTATATTTCAGAACCTGCAAAAAAATTAAATAAATAAATAAATCCTGGAAAAAAAAAAAAAAGACTTCTCTACAGCTTCATAGACACGCACATATTTCTTCTTATCTACTGTTAACGCCAATATAAATAAGATTAGTAAAGGAAGTGCAGCGGGCGGCCTCATTTGCACTCAGTGGGACTGCCGGCCCCATTCACACCTAGATGATCAGGCGGGCCCGTTCGCACCTAGTTGACCGGGCGGCCGCATTTTCGTAGTTGAAAAGGCGCCCGGATTTGCATGCATTTGACCAGGTCGGCCACATTTACACATAGTTGAAAAGGCGGCCGCATTAACATTTAGTGGGCCCCATTCACGCCTAATTTAGGGCGGTGGGGGTGGAGCTGGGGTGTGGGGTGGGGGTTTAGCGCGGTGTGGTTGGAGCTGGGGATGGGCAGTGGCCAGCTCCCGGAGGCCTCCCGGTGCTCCCCGTGGGCCCCTGTGCACTCCCCGGGCCGCCAATGGCAGAGGCCCGGTGGCCAGGAAGGACAAATGTCCCGAAATTGACCAGACGACACCAGGCCTCCTGTCCAGGCAGGGGGCGGAGCCTCCCCAGCCTCGCCGGCCCGCCCGATCTTTGGGGCGGGCCCTGCGGGCGGTACTCCGGTATGGTACCAGCAAGATATCAGGGGAGAGCCGATCGCTTACAGGCTCCGCCATGAGAAGTCGGCCCGGTCGTCTTTCATAGTTGAAAAGGCGGCCTCCGAGTCCTACGTCTGACAGACAGTCAGACGTGATCCACTCTGGCAGGGCCCCTCCCTACACCGAAGACTATGTCGGTTGGAAGAGAATGGCGCACGACGCCCTCCTCTTCCACCACCACCACCGACGGGAGAAAGAAAGGGGCCGGTCGGTGGACCAGGCGGCCGGGGCCATAGAGGCGGGCCTGGCCAGGGTTCTGTGCGATGCCCGGTGCCTCTCAAACTCACCCCGCTGCTGCGTTTGGCCTCGGTGGACCAGGCGGCTTTACTTGCAGCTGAGTTTGAGAGGCCTCGCAGACTAACCCCGCTGCAGCTCCAAACCCTAGGCATAGGCCAGACGGGCAACCATAGCTACAGCCTTAGGACAAGGGCAACAGGGGCAGCCTCCGCCCAAGGCCTAAGCATAGGCCGCAGTGACAACCTAGGGGCCAAGGGGACGGGACGGGACGAGGGAGTGACGGAGGGGACACGGAGGGAGCAGGGGGGAACACCGGTGTGCTGCGGGCGGGACTGCAGAGCCGGGCTGGACGGGAGAGGCGGCCTCAGGCAGGGCCGCGGGCAGGACGGGAGAGGCGGCCTCAGGCAGGGCTGCGGGCATGTGTCCAGCAGAGGGGCGCCTCAGCGGGCGCCGCCATCACTTGGTCAGCAGGGGGCGCCTTGGCAGGCACCTCGGGCGTGTGTCCAGCAGGGGGCGCCTCGGCAGGTACCTCGGGCGCCTCAATCACGTGGCCAGCAGGCGGCGCCTCGGCGGGCACCTCAGGCGTGCGGCCAGCAGGGGGCGCCACGGGCAGAGCGGAGGCAGCAGCAGGCGTGCGACCGGCAGGGGGCGCCTCGGCAGGTACCTCGGGCGCCTCAATCACGTGGCCAGCAGGGGGCGCCTCGGCGGGCACCTCAGGCGTGCGGCCAGCAGGGGGCGCCAAGGGCAGAGCGGAGGCAGCTGCAGGCGTGCGACCAGCAGGGTGCGCCTCGGCTGGCGCCGCCGTCACGCGGCCAGCAGGGGGCGCAACCGCGGCCACCTCAGGCAGCTCAGGCGCCGGCAGGACAAGCGAGACGGGCAGTTCAGGCGCCGGCAGGACAGGCGAGACGGGCAGATCAGGCATTTCAAGTGCCGGCAGGACAGGCGAGACAGGCAGTTCAGGTGCTGGCAGGACAGGCGAGACAGGCAGTTCAGGTGCCGGCAGGACAGGCGGCTGGTCTCCGTCGGGACCGACCAGGCGGGTAGGGGTGCAGTCGTCCCAGGCGGGAAGCAGAGAGCAGGCTCCTAGGTACAGCGTTGGAGCTGCTTCCGCCAGCTCTCTGCTCCGCTTCTCCCGGCTGCTAATTAAGCGCTGGCTCAGGCGGCGAAGGCACTTACGTGTCCTCTGCAGCGGGTACTGTTGTCCGGGCGGGCGCTCCTCCGTGAGGAGGTCCGCGCCCCGGGTGGCCAGCTCCAGGGCTACAGGATCCTACAGTACTTTGGGTTGGGAGCGCCAAAACACAAAGTCTTGCAGGAGACCGATCCGGTGGTGCTCGGTCTCCTGCGTTGTGCTGTTTGGGAGATCCGTCATTCTGTCAGCTTTCGCGGGGAAGGCGAGCAGGGAGGCCGGCAAAGTGCAGCCAGAACGTCGGGTAAACGGGATTTATTTGCCAAAGACGGACAAGCACGGACAACACTCTGACACTACAATGACGGATCTGGCATACATGGGGAGACGCGGACTAATACACATGGGACTAGGCAAGAGAAACAGGACACAGGTGATCACAATTAGGAATGAACGCGAGGTAATGAGGGGGCGTGGCGCACACTAGGATCGTACGGAGCGGATCGTGACACTTACAATGTGCAAAAGTACATGCAATAATATACTAGCACACTGTCAACAAAGCCTCTTAAAATCTACCCCTTATCGCAGAACGTTGCCCTAGGGCAACGAAAAGATAAACTATATTTCAGAACCTGCAAAAAAATAAAATAAATAAATAAATCCTGGAAAAAAAAAAAAAAGACTTCTCTACAGCTTCATAGACACGCACATATTTCTTCTTATCTACTGTTAACGCCAATATAAATAAGATTAGTAAAGGAAGTGCAGCGGGCGGCCTCATTTGCACTCAGTGGGACTGCCGGCCCCATTCACACCTAGATGATCAGGCGGGCCCGTTCGCACCTAGTTGACCGGGCGGCCGCATTTTCGTAGTTGAAAAGGCGCCCGGATTTGCATGCATTTGACCAGGTCGGCCACATTTACACATAGTTGAAAAGGCGGCCGCATTAACATTTAGTGGGCCCCATTCACGCCTAATTTAGGGCGGTGGGGGTGGAGCTGGGGTGTGGGGTGGGGGTTTAGCGCGGTGTGGTTGGAGCTGGGGATGGGCAGTGGCCAGCTCCCGGAGGCCTCCCGGTGCTCCCCGTGGGCCCCTGTGCACTCCCCGGGCCGCCAATGGCAGAGGCCCGGTGGCCAGGAAGGACAAATGTCCCGAAATTGACCAGACGACACCAGGCCTCCTGTCCAGGCAGGGGGCGGAGCCTCCCCAGCCTCGCCGGCCCGCCCGATCTTTGGGGCGGGCCCTGCGGGCGGTACTCCGGTATGGTACCAGCAAGATATCAGGGGAGAGCCGATCGCTTACAGGCTCCGCCATGAGAAGTCGGCCCGGTCGTCTTTCATAGTTGAAAAGGCGGCCTCCGAGTCCTACGTCTGACAGACAGTCAGACGTGATCCACTCTGGCAGGGCCCCTCCCTACACCGAAGACTATGTCGGTTGGAAGAGAATGGCGCACGACGCCCTCCTCTTCCACCACCACCACCGACGGGAGAAAGAAAGGGGCCGGTCGGTGGACCAGGCGGCCGGGGCCATAGAGGCGGGCCTGGCCAGGGTTCTGTGCGATGCCCGGTGCCTCTCAAACTCACCCCGCTGCTGCGTTTGGCCTCGGTGGACCAGGCGGCTTTACTTGCAGCTGAGTTTGAGAGGCCTCGCAGACTAACCCCGCTGCAGCTCCAAACCCTAGGCATAGGCCAGACGGGCAACCATAGCTACAGCCTTAGGACAAGGGCAACAGGGGCAGCCTCCGCCCAAGGCCTAAGCATAGGCCGCAGTGACAACCTAGGGGCCAAGGGGACGGGACGGGACGAGGGAGTGACGGAGGGGACACGGAGGGAGCAGGGGGGAACACCGGTGTGCTGCGGGCGGGACTGCAGAGCCGGGCTGGACGGGAGAGGCGGCCTCAGGCAGGGCCGCGGGCAGGACGGGAGAGGCGGCCTCAGGCAGGGCTGCGGGCATGTGTCCAGCAGAGGGGCGCCTCAGCGGGCGCCGCCATCACTTGGTCAGCAGGGGGCGCCTTGGCAGGCACCTCGGGCGTGTGTCCAGCAGGGGGCGCCTCGGCAGGTACCTCGGGCGCCTCAATCACGTGGCCAGCAGGCGGCGCCTCGGCGGGCACCTCAGGCGTGCGGCCAGCAGGGGGCGCCACGGGCAGAGCGGAGGCAGCAGCAGGCGTGCGACCGGCAGGGGGCGCCTCGGCAGGTACCTCGGGCGCCTCAATCACGTGGCCAGCAGGGGGCGCCTCGGCGGGCACCTCAGGCGTGCGGCCAGCAGGGGGCGCCAAGGGCAGAGCGGAGGCAGCTGCAGGCGTGCGACCAGCAGGGTGCGCCTCGGCTGGCGCCGCCGTCACGCGGCCAGCAGGGGGCGCAACCGCGGCCACCTCAGGCAGCTCAGGCGCCGGCAGGACAAGCGAGACGGGCAGTTCAGGCGCCGGCAGGACAGGCGAGACGGGCAGATCAGGCATTTCAAGTGCCGGCAGGACAGGCGAGACAGGCAGTTCAGGTGCTGGCAGGACAGGCGAGACAGGCAGTTCAGGTGCCGGCAGGACAGGCGGCTGGTCTCCGTCGGGACCGACCAGGCGGGTAGGGGTGCAGTCGTCCCAGGCGGGAAGCAGAGAGCAGGCTCCTAGGTACAGCGTTGGAGCTGCTTCCGCCAGCTCTCTGCTCCGCTTCTCCCGGCTGCTAATTAAGCGCTGGCTCAGGCGGCGAAGGCACTTACGTGTCCTCTGCAGCGGGTACTGTTGTCCGGGCGGGCGCTCCTCCGTGAGGAGGTCCGCGCCCCGGGTGGCCAGCTCCAGGGCTACAGGATCCTACAGTACTTTGGGTTGGGAGCGCCAAAACACAAAGTCTTGCAGGAGACCGATCCGGTGGTGCTCGGTCTCCTGCGTTGTGCTGTTTGGGAGATCCGTCATTCTGTCAGCTTTCGCGGGGAAGGCGAGCAGGGAGGCCGGCAAAGTGCAGCCAGAACGTCGGGTAAACGGGATTTATTTGCCAAAGACGGACAAGCACGGACAACACTCTGACACTACAATGACGGATCTGGCATACATGGGGAGACGCGGACTAATACACATGGGACTAGGCAAGAGAAACAGGACACAGGTGATCACAATTAGGAATGAACGCGAGGTAATGAGGGGGCGTGGCGCACACTAGGATCGTACGGAGCGGATCGTGACACTTACAATGTGCAAAAGTACATGCAATAATATACTAGCACACTGTCAACAAAGCCTCTTAAAATCTACCCCTTATCGCAGAACGTTGCCCTAGGGCAACGAAAAGATAAACTATATTTCAGAACCTGCAAAAAAATAAAATAAATAAATAAATCCTGGAAAAAAAAAAAAAAGACTTCTCTACAGCTTCATAGACACGCACATATTTCTTCTTATCTACTGTTAACGCCAATATAAATAAGATTAGTAAAGGAAGTGCAGCGGGCGGCCTCATTTGCACTCAGTGGGACTGCCGGCCCCATTCACACCTAGATGATCAGGCGGGCCCGTTCGCACCTAGTTGACCGGGCGGCCGCATTTTCGTAGTTGAAAAGGCGCCCGGATTTGCATGCATTTGACCAGGTCGGCCACATTTACACATAGTTGAAAAGGCGGCCGCATTAACATTTAGTGGGCCCCATTCACGCCTAATTTAGGGCGGTGGGGGTGGAGCTGGGGTGTGGGGTGGGGGTTTAGCGCGGTGTGGTTGGAGCTGGGGATGGGCAGTGGCCAGCTCCCGGAGGCCTCCCGGTGCTCCCCGTGGGCCCCTGTGCACTCCCCGGGCCGCCAATGGCAGAGGCCCGGTGGCCAGGAAGGACAAATGTCCCGAAATTGACCAGACGACACCAGGCCTCCTGTCCAGGCAGGGGGCGGAGCCTCCCCAGCCTCGCCGGCCCGCCCGATCTTTGGGGCGGGCCCTGCGGGCGGTACTCCGGTATGGTACCAGCAAGATATCAGGGGAGAGCCGATCGCTTACAGGCTCCGCCATGAGAAGTCGGCCCGGTCGTCTTTCATAGTTGAAAAGGCGGCCTCCGAGTCCTACGTCTGACAGACAGTCAGACGTGATCCACTCTGGCAGGGCCCCTCCCTACACCGAAGACTATGTCGGTTGGAAGAGAATGGCGCACGACGCCCTCCTCTTCCACCACCACCACCGACGGGAGAAAGAAAGGGGCCGGTCGGTGGACCAGGCGGCCGGGGCCATAGAGGCGGGCCTGGCCAGGGTTCTGTGCGATGGCCACGGGCAGAGCGGAGGCAGCAGCAGGCGTGCGACCGGCAGGGGGCGCCTCGGCAGGTACCTCGGGCGCCTCAATCACGTGGCCAGCAGGGGGCGCCTCGGCGGGCACCTCAGGCGTGCGGCCAGCAGGGGGCGCCACGGGCAGAGCGGAGGCAGCTGCAGGCGTGCGACCAGCAGGGTGCGCCTCGGCTGGCGCCGCCGTCACGCGGCCAGCAGGGGGCGCAACCGTGGCCACCTCAGGCAGCTCAGGCGCCGGCAGGACAAGCGAGACGGGCAGTTCAGGCGCCGGCAGGACAGGCGAGACGGGCAGATCAGGCATTTCCTTTGGGGCGGGCCCTGCGGGCGGTACTCCGGTATGGTACCAGCAAGATATCAGGGGAGAGCCGATCGCTTACAGGCTCCGCCATGAGAAGTCGGCCCGGTCGTCTTTCATAGTTGAAAAGGCGGCCTCCGAGTCCTACGTCTGACAGACAGTCAGACGTGATCCACTCTGGCAGGGCCCCTCCCTACACCGAAGACTATGTCGGTTGGAAGAGAATGGCGCACGACGCCCTCCTCTTCCACCACCACCACCGACGGGAGAAAGAAAGGGGCCGGTCGGTGGACCAGGCGGCCGGGGCCATAGAGGCGGGCCTGGCCAGGGTTCTGTGCGATGCCCGGTGCCTCTCAAACTCACCCCGCTGCTGCGTTTGGCCTCGGTGGACCAGGCGGCTTTACTTGCAGCTGAGTTTGAGAGGCCTCGCAGACTAACCCCGCTGCAGCTCCAAACCCTAGGCATAGGCCAGACGGGCAACCATAGCTACAGCCTTAGGACAAGGGCAACAGGGGCAGCCTCCGCCCAAGGCCTAAGCATAGGCCGCAGTGACAACCCAGGGGCCAAGGGGACGGGACGGGACGAGGGAGTGACGGAGGGGACACGGAGGGAGCAGGGGGGAACACCGGTGTGCTGCGGGCGGGACTGCAGAGCCGGGCTGGACGGGAGAGGCGGCCTCAGGCAGGGCCGCGGGCAGGACGGGAGAGGCGGCCTCAGGCAGGGCTGCGGGCATGTGTCCAGCAGAGGGGCGCCTCAGCGGGCGCCGCCATCACTTGGTCAGCAGGGGGCGCCTTGGCAGGCACCTCGGGCGTGTGTCCAGCAGGGGGCGCCTCGGCAGGTACCTCGGGCGCCTCAATCACGTGGCCAGCAGGCGGCGCCTCGGCGGGCACCTCAGGCGTGCGGCCAGCAGGGGGCGCCACGGGCAGAGCGGAGGCAGCAGCAGGCGTGCGACCGGCAGGGGGCGCCTCGGCAGGTACCTCAGGCGCCTCAATCACGTGGCCAGCAGGGGGCGCCTCGGCGGGCACCTCAGGCGTGCGGCCAGCAGGGGGCGCCACGGGCAGAGCGGAGGCAGCTGCAGGCGTGCGACCAGCAGGGTGCGCCTCGGCTGGCGCCGCCGTCACGCGGCCAGCAGGGGGCGCAACCGCGGCCACCTCAGGCAGCTCAGGCGCCGGCAGGACAAGCGAGACGGGCAGTTCAGGCGCCGGCAGGACAGGCGAGACGGGCAGATCAGGCATTTCAAGTGCCGGCAGGACAGGCGAGACGGGCAGATCAGGCATTTCAAGTGCCGGCAGGACAGGCGAGACAGGCAGTTCAGGTGCTGGCAGGACAGGCGAGACAGGCAGTTCAGGTGCCGGCAGGACAGGCGGCTGGTCTCCGTCGGGACCGACCAGGCGGGTAGGGGTGCAGTCGTCCCAGGCGGGAAGCAGAGAGCAGGCTCCTAGGTACAGCGTTGGAGCTGCTTCCGCCAGCTCTCTGCTCCGCTTCTCCCGGCTGCTAATTAAGCGCTGGCTCAGGCGGCGAAGGCACTTACGTGTCCTCTGCAGCGGGTACTGTTGTCCGGGCGGGCGCTCCTCCGTGAGGAGGTCCGCGCCCCGGGTGGCCAGCTCCAGGGCTACAGGATCCTACAGTACTTTGGGTTGGGAGCGCCAAAACACAAAGTCTTGCAGGAGACCGATCCGGTGGTGCTCGGTCTCCTGCGTTGTGCTGTTTGGGAGATCCGTCATTCTGTCAGCTTTCGCGGGGAAGGCGAGCAGGGAGGCCGGCAAAGTGCAGCCAGAACGTCGGGTAAACGGGATTTATTTGCCAAAGACGGACAAGCACGGACAACACTCTGACACTACAATGACGGATCTGGCATACATGGGGAGACGCGGACTAATACACATGGGACTAGGCAAGAGAAACAGGACACAGGTGATCACAATTAGGAATGAACGCGAGGTAATGAGGGGGCGTGGCGCACACTAGGATCGTACGGAGCGGATCGTGACACTTACAATGTGCAAAAGTACATGCAATAATATACTAGCACACTGTCAACAAAGCCTCTTAAAATCTACCCCTTATCGCAGAACGTTGCCCTAGGGCAACGAAAAGATAAACTATATTTCAGAACCTGCAAAAAAATAAAATAAATAAATAAATCCTGGAAAAAAAAAAAAAAAGACTTCTCTACAGCTTCATAGACACGCACATATTTTTTCTTATCTACTGTTAACGCCAATATAAATAAGATTAGTAAAGGAAGTGCAGCGGGCGGCCTCATTTGCACTCAGTGGGACTGCCGGCCCCATTCACACCTAGATGATCAGGCGGGCCCGTTCGCACCTAGTTGACCGGGCGGCCGCATTTTCGTAGTTGAAAAGGCGCCCGGATTTGCATGCATTTGACCAGGTCGGCCACATTTACACATAGTTGAAAAGGCGGCCGCATTAACATTTAGTGGGCCCCATTCACGCCTAATTTAGGGCGGTGGGGGTGGAGCTGGGGTGTGGGGTGGGGGTTTAGCGCGGTGTGGTTGGAGCTGGGGATGGGCAGTGGCCAGCTCCCGGAGGCCTCCCGGTGCTCCCCGTGGGCCCCTGTGCACTCCCCGGGCCGCCAATGGCAGAGGCCCGGTGGCCAGGAAGGACAAATGTCCCGAAATTGACCAGACGACACCAGGCCTCCTGTCCAGGCAGGGGGCGGAGCCTCCCCAGCCTCGCCGGCCCGCCCGATCTTTGGGGCGGGCCCTGCGGGCGGTACTTCGGTATGGTACCAGCAAGATATCAGGGGAGAGCCGATCGCTTACAGGCTCCGCCATGAGAAGTCGGCCCGGTCGTCTTTCATAGTTGAAAAGGCGGCCTCCGAGTCCTACGTCTGACAGACAGTCAGACGTGATCCACTCTGGCAGGGCCCCTCCCTACACCGAAGACTATGTCGGTTGGAAGAGAATGGCGCACGACGCCCTCCTCTTCCACCACCACCACCACCACCACCACCACCGACGGGAGAAAGAAAGGGGCCGGTCGGTGGACCAGGCGGCCGGGGCCATAGAGGCGGGCCTGGCCAGGGTTCTGTGCGATGGCCGGTGCCTCTCAAACTCACCCCGCTGCTGCGTTTGGCCTCGGTGGACCAGGCGGCTTTACTTGCAGCTGAGTTTGAGAGGCCTCGCAGACTAACCCCGCTGCAGCTCCAAACCCTAGGCATAGGCCAGACGGGCAACCATAGCTACAGCCTTAGGACAAGGGCAACAGGGGCAGCCTCCGCCCAAGGCCTAAGCATAGGCCGCAGTGACAACCCAGGGGCCAAGGGGACGGGACGGGACGAGGGAGTGACGGAGGGGACACGGAGGGAGCAGGGGGGAACACCGGTGTGCTGCGGGCGGGACTGCAGAGCCGGGCTGGACGGGAGAGGCGGCCTCAGGCAGGGCCGCGGGCAGGACGGGAGAGGCGGCCTCAGGCAGGGCTGCGGGCATGTGTCCAGCAGAGGGGCGCCTCAGCGGGCGCCGCCATCACTTGGTCAGCAGGGGGCGCCTTGGCAGGCACCTCGGGCGTGTGTCCAGCAGGGGGCGCCTCGGCAGGTACCTCGGGCGCCTCAATCACGTGGCCAGCAGGCGGCGCCTCGGCGGGCACCTCAGGCGTGCGGCCAGCAGGGGGCGCCACGGGCAGAGCGGAGGCAGCAGCAGGCGTGCGACCGGCAGGGGGCGCCTCGGCAGGTACCTCGGGCGCCTCAATCACGTGGCCAGCAGGGGGCGCCTCGGCGGGCACCTCAGGCGTGCGGCCAGCAGGGGGCGCCAAGGGCAGAGCGGAGGCAGCTGCAGGCGTGCGACCAGCAGGGTGCGCCTCGGCTGGCGCCGCCGTCACGCGGCCAGCAGGGGGCGCAACCGCGGCCACCTCAGGCAGCTCAGGCGCCGGCAGGACAAGCGAGACGGGCAGTTCAGGCGCCGGCAGGACAGGCGAGACGGGCAGATCAGGCATTTCAAGTGCCGGCAGGACAGGCGAGACAGGCAGTTCAGGTGCTGGCAGGACAGGCGAGACAGGCAGTTCAGGTGCCGGCAGGACAGGCGGCTGGTCTCCGTCGGGACCGACCAGGCGGGTAGGGGTGCAGTCGTCCCAGGCGGGAAGCAGAGAGCAGGCTCCTAGGTACAGCGTTGGAGCTGCTTCCGCCAGCTCTCTGCTCCGCTTCTCCCGGCTGCTAATTAAGCGCTGGCTCAGGCGGCGAAGGCACTTACGTGTCCTCTGCAGCGGGTACTGTTGTCCGGGCGGGCGCTCCTCCGTGAGGAGGTCCGCGCCCCGGGTGGCCAGCTCCAGGGCTACAGGATCCTACAGTACTTTGGGTTGGGAGCGCCAAAACACAAAGTCTTGCAGGAGACCGATCCGGTGGTGCTCGGTCTCCTGCGTTGTGCTGTTTGGGAGATCCGTCATTCTGTCAGCTTTCGCGGGGAAGGCGAGCAGGGAGGCCGGCAAAGTGCAGCCAGAACGTCGGGTAAACGGGATTTATTTGCCAAAGACGGACAAGCACGGACAACACTCTGACACTACAATGACGGATCTGGCATACATGGGGAGACGCGGACTAATACACATGGGACTAGGCAAGAGAAACAGGACACAGGTGATCACAATTAGGAATGAACGCGAGGTAATGAGGGGGCGTGGCGCACACTAGGATCGTACGGAGCGGATCGTGACACTTACAATGTGCAAAAGTACATGCAATAATATACTAGCACACTGTCAACAAAGCCTCTTAAAATCTACCCCTTATCGCAGAACGTTGCCCTAGGGCAACGAAAAGATAAACTATATTTCAGAACCTGCAAAAAAATAAAATAAATAAATAAATCCTGGAAAAAAAAAAAAAAAGACTTCTCTACAGCTTCATAGACACGCACATATTTTTTCTTATCTACTGTTAACGCCAATATAAATAAGATTAGTAAAGGAAGTGCAGCGGGCGGCCTCATTTGCACTCAGTGGGACTGCCGGCCCCATTCACACCTAGATGATCAGGCGGGCCCGTTCGCACCTAGTTGACCGGGCGGCCGCATTTTCGTAGTTGAAAAGGCGCCCGGATTTGCATGCATTTGACCAGGTCGGCCACATTTACACATAGTTGAAAAGGCGGCCGCATTAACATTTAGTGGGCCCCATTCACGCCTAATTTAGGGCGGTGGGGGTGGAGCTGGGGTGTGGGGTGGGGGTTTAGCGCGGTGTGGTTGGAGCTGGGGATGGGCAGTGGCCAGCTCCCGGAGGCCTCCCGGTGCTCCCCGTGGGCCCCTGTGCACTCCCCGGGCCGCCAATGGCAGAGGCCCGGTGGCCAGGAAGGACAAATGTCCCGAAATTGACCAGACGACACCAGGCCTCCTGTCCAGGCAGGGGGCGGAGCCTCCCCAGCCTCGCCGGCCCGCCCGATCTTTGGGGCGGGCCCTGCGGGCGGTACTCCGGTATGGTACCAGCAAGATATCAGGGGAGAGCCGATCGCTTACAGGCTCCGCCATGAGAAGTCGGCCCGGTCGTCTTTCATAGTTGAAAAGGCGGCCTCCGAGTCC
The DNA here is from genome assembly GCF_048594095.1 of Paramormyrops kingsleyae. NCBI lineage: Eukaryota > Metazoa > Chordata > Actinopteri > Osteoglossiformes > Mormyridae > Paramormyrops > Paramormyrops kingsleyae. The sequence goes on along the minus strand of NC_132821.1, from coordinate 692,004 downwards.
TACGTCTGACAGACAGTCAGACGTGATCCACTCTGGCAGGGCCCCTCCCTACACCGAAGACTATGTCGGTTGGAAGAGAATGGCGCACGACGCCCTCCTCTTCCACCACCACCACCGACGGGAGAAAGAAAGGGGCCGGTCGGTGGACCAGGCGGCCGGGGCCATAGAGGCGGGCCTGGCCAGGGTTCTGTGCGATGGCCGGTGCCTCTCAAACTCACCCCGCTGCTGCGTTTGGCCTCGGTGGACCAGGCGGCTTTACTTGCAGCTGAGTTTGAGAGGCCTCGCAGACTAACCCCGCTGCAGCTCCAAACCCTAGGCATAGGCCAGACGGGCAACCATAGCTACAGCCTTAGGACAAGGGCAACAGGGGCAGCCTCCGCCCAAGGCCTAAGCATAGGCCGCAGTGACAACCCAGGGGCCAAGGGGACGGGACGGGACGAGGGAGTGACGGAGGGGACACGGAGGGAGCAGGGGGGAACACCGGTGTGCTGCGGGCGGGACTGCAGAGCCGGGCTGGACGGGAGAGGCGGCCTCAGGCAGGGCCGCGGGCAGGACGGGAGAGGCGGCCTCAGGCAGGGCTGCGGGCATGTGTCCAGCAGAGGGGCGCCTCAGCGGGCGCCGCCATCACTTGGTCAGCAGGGGGCGCCTTGGCAGGCACCTCGGGCGTGTGTCCAGCAGGGGGCGCCTCGGCAGGTACCTCGGGCGCCTCAATCACGTGGCCAGCAGGCGGCGCCTCGGCGGGCACCTCAGGCGTGCGGCCAGCAGGGGGCGCCACGGGCAGAGCGGAGGCAGCAGCAGGCGTGCGACCGGCAGGGGGCGCCTCGGCAGGTACCTCGGGCGCCTCAATCACGTGGCCAGCAGGGGGCGCCTCGGCGGGCACCTCAGGCGTGCGGCCAGCAGGGGGCGCCAAGGGCAGAGCGGAGGCAGCTGCAGGCGTGCGACCAGCAGGGTGCGCCTCGGCTGGCGCCGCCGTCACGCGGCCAGCAGGGGGCGCAACCGCGGCCACCTCAGGCAGCTCAGGCGCCGGCAGGACAAGCGAGACGGGCAGTTCAGGCGCCGGCAGGACAGGCGAGACGGGCAGATCAGGCATTTCAAGTGCCGGCAGGACAGGCGAGACAGGCAGTTCAGGTGCTGGCAGGACAGGCGAGACAGGCAGTTCAGGTGCCGGCAGGACAGGCGGCTGGTCTCCGTCGGGACCGACCAGGCGGGTAGGGGTGCAGTCGTCCCAGGCGGGAAGCAGAGAGCAGGCTCCTAGGTACAGCGTTGGAGCTGCTTCCGCCAGCTCTCTGCTCCGCTTCTCCCGGCTGCTAATTAAGCGCTGGCTCAGGCGGCGAAGGCACTTACGTGTCCTCTGCAGCGGGTACTGTTGTCCGGGCGGGCGCTCCTCCGTGAGGAGGTCCGCGCCCCGGGTGGCCAGCTCCAGGGCTACAGGATCCTACAGTACTTTGGGTTGGGAGCGCCAAAACACAAAGTCTTGCAGGAGACCGATCCGGTGGTGCTCGGTCTCCTGCGTTGTGCTGTTTGGGAGATCCGTCATTCTGTCAGCTTTCGCGGGGAAGGCGAGCAGGGAGGCCGGCAAAGTGCAGCCAGAACGTCGGGTAAACGGGATTTATTTGCCAAAGACGGACAAGCACGGACAACACTCTGACACTACAATGACGGATCTGGCATACATGGGGAGACGCGGACTAATACACATGGGACTAGGCAAGAGAAACAGGACACAGGTGATCACAATTAGGAATGAACGCGAGGTAATGAGGGGGCGTGGCGCACACTAGGATCGTACGGAGCGGATCGTGACACTTACAATGTGCAAAAGTACATGCAATAATATACTAGCACACTGTCAACAAAGCCTCTTAAAATCTACCCCTTATCGCAGAACGTTGCCCTAGGGCAACGAAAAGATAAACTATATTTCAGAACCTGCAAAAAAATAAAATAAATAAATAAATCCTGGAAAAAAAAAAAAAAGACTTCTCTACAGCTTCATAGACACGCACATATTTCTTCTTATCTACTGTTAACGCCAATATAAATAAGATTAGTAAAGGAAGTGCAGCGGGCGGCCTCATTTGCACTCAGTGGGACTGCCGGCCCCATTCACACCTAGATGATCAGGCGGGCCCGTTCGCACCTAGTTGACCGGGCGGCCGCATTTTCGTAGTTGAAAAGGCGCCCGGATTTGCATGCATTTGACCAGGTCGGCCACATTTACACATAGTTGAAAAGGCGGCCGCATTAACATTTAGTGGGCCCCATTCACGCCTAATTTAGGGCGGTGGGGGTGGAGCTGGGGTGTGGGGTGGGGGTTTAGCGCGGTGTGGTTGGAGCTGGGGATGGGCAGTGGCCAGCTCCCGGAGGCCTCCCGGTGCTCCCCGTGGGCCCCTGTGCACTCCCCGGGCCGCCAATGGCAGAGGCCCGGTGGCCAGGAAGGACAAATGTCCCGAAATTGACCAGACGACACCAGGCCTCCTGTCCAGGCAGGGGGCGGAGCCTCCCCAGCCTCGCCGGCCCGCCCGATCTTTGGGGCGGGCCCTGCGGGCGGTACTCCGGTATGGTACCAGCAAGATATCAGGGGAGAGCCGATCGCTTACAGGCTCCGCCATGAGAAGTCGGCCCGGTCGTCTTTCATAGTTGAAAAGGCGGCCTCCGAGTCCTACGTCTGACAGACAGTCAGACGTGATCCACTCTGGCAGGGCCCCTCCCTACACCGAAGACTATGTCGGTTGGAAGAGAATGGCGCACGACGCCCTCCTCTTCCACCACCACCACCGACGGGAGAAAGAAAGGGGCCGGTCGGTGGACCAGGCGGCCGGGGCCATAGAGGCGGGCCTGGCCAGGGTTCTGTGCGATGGCCGGTGCCTCTCAAACTCACCCCGCTGCTGCGTTTGGCCTCGGTGGACCAGGCGGCTTTACTTGCAGCTGAGTTTGAGAGGCCTCGCAGACTAACCCCGCTGCAGCTCCAAACCCTAGGCATAGGCCAGACGGGCAACCATAGCTACAGCCTTAGGACAAGGGCAACAGGGGCAGCCTCCGCCCAAGGCCTAAGCATAGGCCGCAGTGACAACCCAGGGGCCAAGGGGACGGGACGAGGGAGTGACGGAGGGGACACGGAGGGAGCAGGGGGGAACACCGGTGTGCTGCGGGCGGGACTGCAGAGCCGGGCTGGACGGGAGAGGCGGCCTCAGGCAGGGCCGCGGGCAGGACGGGAGAGGCGGCCTCAGGCAGGGCTGCGGGCATGTGTCCAGCAGAGGGGCGCCTCAGCGGGCGCCGCCATCACTTGGTCAGCAGGGGGCGCCTTGGCAGGCACCTCGGGCGTGTGTCCAGCAGGGGGCGCCTCGGCAGGTACCTCGGGCGCCTCAATCACGTGGCCAGCAGGCGGCGCCTCGGCGGGCACCTCAGGCGTGCGGCCAGCAGGGGGCGCCACGGGCAGAGCGGAGGCAGCAGCAGGCGTGCGACCGGCAGGGGGCGCCTCGGCAGGTACCTCGGGCGCCTCAATCACGTGGCCAGCAGGGGGCGCCTCGGCGGGCACCTCAGGCGTGCGGCCAGCAGGGGGCGCCACGGGCAGAGCGGAGGCAGCTGCAGGCGTGCGACCAGCAGGGTGCGCCTCGGCTGGCGCCGCCGTCACGCGGCCAGCAGGGGGCGCAACCGCGGCCACCTCAGGCAGCTCAGGCGCCGGCAGGACAAGCGAGACGGGCAGTTCAGGCGCCGGCAGGACAGGCAAGACGGGCAGATCAGGCATTTCAAGTGCCGGCAGGACAGGCGAGACGGGCAGATCAGGCATTTCAAGTGCCGGCAGGACAGGCGAGACAGGCAGTTCAGGTGCTGGCAGGACAGGCGAGACAGGCAGTTCAGGTGCCGGCAGGACAGGCGGCTGGTCTCCGTCGGGACCGACCAGGCGGGTAGGGGTGCAGTCGTCCCAGGCGGGAAGCAGAGAGCAGGCTCCTAGGTACAGCGTTGGAGCTGCTTCCGCCAGCTCTCTGCTCCGCTTCTCCCGGCTGCTAATTAAGCGCTGGCTCAGGCGGCGAAGGCACTTACGTGTCCTCTGCAGCGGGTACTGTTGTCCGGGCGGGCGCTCCTCCGTGAGGAGGTCCGCGCCCCGGGTGGCCAGCTCCAGGGCTACAGGATCCTACAGTACTTTGGGTTGGGAGCGCCAAAACACAAAGTCTTGCAGGAGACCGATCCGGTGGTGCTCGGTCTCCTGCGTTGTGCTGTTTGGGAGATCCGTCATTCTGTCAGCTTTCGCGGGGAAGGCGAGCAGGGAGGCCGGCAAAGTGCAGCCAGAACGTCGGGTAAACGGGATTTATTTGCCAAAGACGGACAAGCACGGACAACACTCTGACACTACAATGACGGATCTGGCATACATGGGGAGACGCGGACTAATACACATGGGACTAGGCAAGAGAAACAGGACACAGGTGATCACAATTAGGAATGAACGCGAGGTAATGAGGGGGCGTGGCGCACACTAGGATCGTACGGAGCGGATCGTGACACTTACAATGTGCAAAAGTACATGCAATAATATACTAGCACACTGTCAACAAAGCCTCTTAAAATCTACCCCTTATCGCAGAACGTTGCCCTAGGGCAACGAAAAGATAAACTATATTTCAGAACCTGCAAAAAAATAAAATAAATAAATAAATCCTGGAAAAAAAAAAAAAAAGACTTCTCTACAGCTTCATAGACACGCACATATTTTTTCTTATCTACTGTTAACGCCAATATAAATAAGATTAGTAAAGGAAGTGCAGCGGGCGGCCTCATTTGCACTCAGTGGGACTGCCGGCCCCATTCACACCTAGATGATCAGGCGGGCCCGTTCGCACCTAGTTGACCGGGCGGCCGCATTTTCGTAGTTGAAAAGGCGCCCGGATTTGCATGCATTTGACCAGGTCGGCCACATTTACACATAGTTGAAAAGGCGGCCGCATTAACATTTAGTGGGCCCCATTCACGCCTAATTTAGGGCGGTGGGGGTGGAGCTGGGGTGTGGGGTGGGGGTTTAGCGCGGTGTGGTTGGAGCTGGGGATGGGCAGTGGCCAGCTCCCGGAGGCCTCCCGGTGCTCCCCGTGGGCCCCTGTGCACTCCCCGGGCCGCCAATGGCAGAGGCCCGGTGGCCAGGAAGGACAAATGTCCCGAAATTGACCAGACGACACCAGGCCTCCTGTCCAGGCAGGGGGCGGAGCCTCCCCAGCCTCGCCGGCCCGCCCGATCTTTGGGGCGGGCCCTGCGGGCGGTACTCCGGTATGGTACCAGCAAGATATCAGGGGAGAGCCGATCGCTTACAGGCTCCGCCATGAGAAGTCGGCCCGGTCGTCTTTCATAGTTGAAAAGGCTGCCTCCGAGTCCTACGTCTGACAGACAGTCAGACGTGATCCACTCTGGCAGGGCCCCTCCCTACACCGAAGACTATGTCGGTTGGAAGAGAATGGCGCACGACGCCCTCCTCTTCCACCACCACCACCACCACCACCACCACCACCACCGACGGGAGAAAGAAAGGGGCCGGTCGGTGGACCAGGCGGCCGGGGCCATAGAGGCGGGCCTGGCCAGGGTTCTGTGCGATGGCCGGTGCCTCTCAAACTCACCCCGCTGCTGCGTTTGGCCTCGGTGGACCAGGCGGCTTTACTTGCAGCTGAGTTTGAGAGGCCTCGCAGACTAACCCCGCTGCAGCTCCAAACCCTAGGCATAGGCCAGACGGGCAACCATAGCTACAGCCTTAGGACAAGGGCAACAGGGGCAGCCTCCGCCCAAGGCCTAAGCATAGGCCGCAGTGACAACCCAGGGGCCAAGGGGACGGGACGGGACGAGGGAGTGACGGAGGGGACACGGAGGGAGCAGGGGGGAACACCGGTGTGCTGCGGGCGGGACTGCAGAGCCGGGCTGGACGGGAGAGGCGGCCTCAGGCAGGGCCGCGGGCAGGACGGGAGAGGCGGCCTCAGGCAGGGCTGCGGGCATGTGTCCAGCAGAGGGGCGCCTCAGCGGGCGCCGCCATCACTTGGTCAGCAGGGGGCGCCTTGGCAGGCACCTCGGGCGTGTGTCCAGCAGGGGGCGCCTCGGCAGGTACCTCGGGCGCCTCAATCACGTGGCCAGCAGGCGGCGCCTCGGCGGGCACCTCAGGCGTGCGGCCAGCAGGGGGCGCCACGGGCAGAGCGGAGGCAGCAGCAGGCGTGCGACCGGCAGGGGGCGCCTCGGCAGGTACCTCGGGCGCCTCAATCACGTGGCCAGCAGGGGGCGCCTCGGCGGGCACCTCAGGCGTGCGGCCAGCAGGGGGCGCCAAGGGCAGAGCGGAGGCAGCTGCAGGCGTGCGACCAGCAGGGTGCGCCTCTTCTGGCGCCGCCGTCACGCGGCCAGCAGGGGGCGCAACCGCGGCCACCTCAGGCAGCTCAGGCGCCGGCAGGACAAGCGAGACGGGCAGTTCAGGCGCCGGCAGGACAGGCGAGACGGGCAGATCAGGCATTTCAAGTGCCGGCAGGACAGGCGAGACAGGCAGTTCAGGTGCTGGCAGGACAGGCGAGACAGGCAGTTCAGGTGCCGGCAGGACAGGCGGCTGGTCTCCGTCGGGACCGACCAGGCGGGTAGGGGTGCAGTCGTCCCAGGCGGGAAGCAGAGAGCAGGCTCCTAGGTACAGCGTTGGAGCTGCTTCCGCCAGCTCTCTGCTCCGCTTCTCCCGGCTGCTAATTAAGCGCTGGCTCAGGCGGCGAAGGCACTTACGTGTCCTCTGCAGCGGGTACTGTTGTCCGGGCGGGCGCTCCTCCGTGAGGAGGTCCGCGCCCCGGGTGGCCAGCTCCAGGGCTACAGGATCCTACAGTACTTTGGGTTGGGAGCGCCAAAACACAAAGTCTTGCAGGAGACCGATCCGGTGGTGCTCGGTCTCCTGCGTTGTGCTGTTTGGGAGATCCGTCATTCTGTCAGCTTTCGCGGGGAAGGCGAGCAGGGAGGCCGGCAAAGTGCAGCCAGAACGTCGGGTAAACGGGATTTATTTGCCAAAGACGGACAAGCACGGACAACACTCTGACACTACAATGACGGATCTGGCATACATGGGGAGACGCGGACTAATACACATGGGACTAGGCAAGAGAAACAGGACACAGGTGATCACAATTAGGAATGAACGCGAGGTAATGAGGGGGCGTGGCGCACACTAGGATCGTACGGAGCGGATCGTGACACTTACAATGTGCAAAAGTACATGCAATAATATACTAGCACACTGTCAACAAAGCCTCTTAAAATCTACCCCTTATCGCAGAACGTTGCCCTAGGGCAACGAAAAGATAAACTATATTTCAGAACCTGCAAAAAAATAAAATAAATAAATAAATCCTGGAAAAAAAAAAAAAAAGACTTCTCTACAGCTTCATAGACACGCACATATTTTTTCTTATCTACTGTTAACGCCAATATAAATAAGATTAGTAAAGGAAGTGCAGCGGGCGGCCTCATTTGCACTCAGTGGGACTGCCGGCCCCATTCACACCTAGATGATCAGGCGGGCCCGTTCGCACCTAGTTGACCGGGCGGCCGCATTTTCGTAGTTGAAAAGGCGCCCGGATTTGCATGCATTTGACCAGGTCGGCCACATTTACACATAGTTGAAAAGGCGGCCGCATTAACATTTAGTGGGCCCCATTCACGCCTAATTTAGGGCGGTGGGGGTGGAGCTGGGGTGTGGGGTGGGGGTTTAGCGCGGTGTGGTTGGAGCTGGGGATGGGCAGTGGCCAGCTCCCGGAGGCCTCCCGGTGCTCCCCGTGGGCCCCTGTGCACTCCCCGGGCCGCCAATGGCAGAGGCCCGGTGGCCAGGAAGGACAAATGTCCCGAAATTGACCAGACGACACCAGGCCTCCTGTCCAGGCAGGGGGCGGAGCCTCCCCAGCCTCGCCGGCCCGCCCGATCTTTGGGGCGGGCCCTGCGGGCGGTACTCCGGTATGGTACCAGCAAGATATCAGGGGAGAGCCGATCGCTTACAGGCTCCGCCATGAGAAGTCGGCCCGGTCGTCTTTCATAGTTGAAAAGGCGGCCTCCGAGTCCTACGTCTGACAGACAGTCAGACGTGATCCACTCTGGCAGGGCCCCTCCCTACACCGAAGACTATGTCGGTTGGAAGAGAATGGCGCACGACGCCCTCCTCTTCCACCACCACCACCACCACCACCACCACCACCACCGACGGGAGAAAGAAAGGGGCCGGTCGGTGGACCAGGCGGCCGGGGCCATAGAGGCGGGCCTGGCCAGGGTTCTGTGCGATGGCCGGTGCCTCTCAAACTCACCCCGCTGCTGCGTTTGGCCTCGGTGGACCAGGCGGCTTTACTTGCAGCTGAGTTTGAGAGGCCTCGCAGACTAACCCCGCTGCAGCTCCAAACCCTAGGCATAGGCCAGACGGGCAACCATAGCTACAGCCTTAGGACAAGGGCAACAGGGGCAGCCTCCGCCCAAGGCCTAAGCATAGGCCGCAGTGACAACCTAGGGGCCAAGGGGACGGGACGGGACGAGGGAGTGACGGAGGGGACACGGAGGGAGCAGGGGGGAACACCGGTGTGCTGCGGGCGGGACTGCAGAGCCGGGCTGGACGGGAGAGGCGGCCTCAGGCAGGGCCGCGGGCAGGACGGGAGAGGCGGCCTCAGGCAGGGCTGCGGGCATGTGTCCAGCAGAGGGGCGCCTCAGCGGGCGCCGCCATCACTTGGTCAGCAGGGGGCGCCTTGGCAGGCACCTCGGGCGTGTGTCCAGCAGGGGGCGCCTCGGCAGGTACCTCGGGCGCCTCAATCACGTGGCCAGCAGGCGGCGCCTCGGCGGGCACCTCAGGCGTGCGGCCAGCAGGGGGCGCCACGGGCAGAGCGGAGGCAGCAGCAGGCGTGCGACCGGCAGGGGGCGCCTCGGCAGGTACCTCGGGCGCCTCAATCACGTGGCCAGCAGGGGGCGCCTCGGCGGGCACCTCAGGCGTGCGGCCAGCAGGGGGCGCCACGGGCAGAGCGGAGGCAGCTGCAGGCGTGCGACCAGCAGGGTGCGCCTCGGCTGGCGCCGCCGTCACGCGGCCAGCAGGGGGCGCAACCGCGGCCACCTCAGGCAGCTCAGGCGCCGGCAGGACAAGCGAGACGGGCAGTTCAGGCGCCGGCAGGACAGGCGAGACGGGCAGATCAGGCATTTCAAGTGCCGGCAGGACAGGCGAGACAGGCAGTTCAGGTGCTGGCAGGACAGGCGAGACAGGCAGTTCAGGTGCCGGCAGGACAGGCGGCTGGTCTCCGTCGGGACCGACCAGGCGGGTAGGGGTGCAGTCGTCCCAGGCGGGAAGCAGAGAGCAGGCTCCTAGGTACAGCGTTGGAGCTGCTTCCGCCAGCTCTCTGCTCCGCTTCTCCCGGCTGCTAATTAAGCGCTGGCTCAGGCGGCGAAGGCACTTACGTGTCCTCTGCAGCGGGTACTGTTGTCCGGGCGGGCGCTCCTCCGTGAGGAGGTCCGCGCCCCGGGTGGCCAGCTCCAGGGCTACAGGATCCTACAGTACTTTGGGTTGGGAGCGCCAAAACACAAAGTCTTGCAGGAGACCGATCCGGTGGTGCTCGGTCTCCTGCGTTGTGCTGTTTGGGAGATCCGTCATTCTGTCAGCTTTCGCGGGGAAGGCGAGCAGGGAGGCCGGCAAAGTGCAGCCAGAACGTCGGGTAAACGGGATTTATTTGCCAAAGACGGACAAGCACGGACAACACTCTGACACTACAATGACGGATCTGGCATACATGGGGAGACGCGGACTAATACACATGGGACTAGGCAAGAGAAACAGGACACAGGTGATCACAATTAGGAATGAACGCGAGGTAATGAGGGGGCGTGGCGCACACTAGGATCGTACGGAGCGGATCGTGACACTTACAATGTGCAAAAGTACATGCAATAATATACTAGCACACTGTCAACAAAGCCTCTTAAAATCTACCCCTTATCGCAGAACGTTGCCCTAGGGCAACGAAAAGATAAACTATATTTCAGAACCTGCAAAAAAATAAAATAAATAAATAAATCCTGGAAAAAAAAAAAAAAGACTTCTCTACAGCTTCATAGACACGCACATATTTCTTCTTATCTACTGTTAACGCCAATATAAATAAGATTAGTAAAGGAAGTGCAGCGGGCGGCCTCATTTGCACTCAGTGGGACTGCCGGCCCCATTCACACCTAGATGATCAGGCGGGCCCGTTCGCACCTAGTTGACCGGGCGGCCGCATTTTCGTAGTTGAAAAGGCGCCCGGATTTGCATGCATTTGACCAGGTCGGCCACATTTACACATAGTTGAAAAGGCGGCCGCATTAACATTTAGTGGGCCCCATTCACGCCTAATTTAGGGCGGTGGGGGTGGAGCTGGGGTGTGGGGTGGGGGTTTAGCGCGGTGTGGTTGGAGCTGGGGATGGGCAGTGGCCAGCTCCCGGAGGCCTCCCGGTGCTCCCCGTGGGCCCCTGTGCACTCCCCGGGCCGCCAATGGCAGAGGCCCGGTGGCCAGGAAGGACAAATGTCCCGAAATTGACCAGACGACACCAGGCCTCCTGTCCAGGCAGGGGGCGGAGCCTCCCCAGCCTCGCCGGCCCGCCCGATCTTTGGGGCGGGCCCTGCGGGCGGTACTCCGGTATGGTACCAGCAAGATATCAGGGGAGAGCCGATCGCTTACAGGCTCCGCCATGAGAAGTCGGCCCGGTCGTCTTTCATAGTTGAAAAGGCGTCCTCCGAGTCCTACGTCTGACAGACAGTCAGACGTGATCCACTCTGGCAGGGCCCCTCCCTACACCGAAGACTATGTCGGTTGGAAGAGAATGGCGCACGACGCCCTCCTCTTCCACCACCACCACCGACGGGAGAAAGAAAGGGGCCGGTCGGTGGACCAGGCGGCCGGGGCCATAGAGGCGGGCCTGGCCAGGGTTCTGTGCGATGGCCGGTGCCTCTCAAACTCACCCCGCTGCTGCGTTTGGCCTCGGTGGACCAGGCGGCTTTACTTGCAGCTGAGTTTGAGAGGCCTCGCAGACTAACCCCGCTGCAGCTCCAAACCCTAGGCATAGGCCAGACGGGCAACCATAGCTACAGCCTTAGGACAAGGGCAACAGGGGCAGCCTCCGCCCAAGGCCTAAGCATAGGCCGCAGTGACAACCCAGGGGCCAAGGGGACGGGACGGGACGAGGGAGTGACGGAGGGGACACGGAGGGAGCAGGGGGGAACACCGGTGTGCTGCGGGCGGGACTGCAGAGCCGGGCTGGACGGGAGAGGCGGCCTCAGGCAGGGCCGCGGGCAGGACGGGAGAGGCGGCCTCAGGCAGGGCTGCGGGCATGTGTCCAGCAGAGGGGCGCCTCAGCGGGCGCCGCCATCACTTGGTCAGCAGGGGGCGCCTTGGCAGGCACCTCGGGCGTGTGTCCAGCAGGGGGCGCCTCGGCAGGTACCTCGGGCGCCTCAATCACGTGGCCAGCAGGCGGCGCCTCGGCGGGCACCTCAGGCGTGCGGCCAGCAGGGGGCGCCACGGGCAGAGCGGAGGCAGCAGCAGGCGTGCGACCGGCAGGGGGCGCCTCGGCAGGTACCTCGGGCGCCTCAATCACGTGGCCAGCAGGGGGCGCCTCGGCGGGCACCTCAGGCGTGCGGCCAGCAGGGGGCGCCAAGGGCAGAGCGGAGGCAGCTGCAGGCGTGCGACCAGCAGGGTGCGCCTCGGCTGGCGCCGCCGTCACGCGGCCAGCAGGGGGCGCAACCGCGGCCACCTCAGGCAGCTCAGGCGCCGGCAGGACAAGCGAGACGGGCAGTTCAGGCGCCGGCAGGACAGGCGAGACGGGCAGATCAGGCATTTCAAGTGCCGGCAGGACAGGCGAGACAGGCAGTTCAGGTGCTGGCAGGACAGGCGAGACAGGCAGTTCAGGTGCCGGCAGGACAGGCGGCTGGTCTCCGTCGGGACCGACCAGGCGGGTAGGGGTGCAGTCGTCCCAGGCGGGAAGCAGAGAGCAGGCTCCTAGGTACAGCGTTGGAGCTGCTTCCGCCAGCTCTCTGCTCCGCTTCTCCCGGCTGCTAATTAAGCGCTGGCTCAGGCGGCGAAGGCACTTACGTGTCCTCTGCAGCGGGTACTGTTGTCCGGGCGGGCGCTCCTCCGTGAGGAGGTCCGCGCCCCGGGTGGCCAGCTCCAGGGCTACAGGATCCTACAGTACTTTGGGTTGGGAGCGCCAAAACACAAAGTCTTGCAGGAGACCGATCCGGTGGTGCTCGGTCTCCTGCGTTGTGCTGTTTGGGAGATCCGTCATTCTGTCAGCTTTCGCGGGGAAGGCGAGCAGGGAGGCCGGCAAAGTGCAGCCAGAACGTCGGGTAAACGGGATTTATTTGCCAAAGACGGACAAGCACGGACAACACTCTGACACTACAATGACGGATCTGGCATACATGGGGAGACGCGGACTAATACACATGGGACTAGGCAAGAGAAACAGGACACAGGTGATCACAATTAGGAATGAACGCGAGGTAATGAGGGGGCGTGGCGCACACTAGGATCGTACGGAGCGGATCGTGACACTTACAATGTGCAAAAGTACATGCAATAATATACTAGCACACTGTCAACAAAGCCTCTTAAAATCTACCCCTTATCGCAGAACGTTGCCCTAGGGCAACGAAAAGATAAACTATATTTCAGAACCTGCAAAAAAATAAAATAAATAAATAAATCCTGGAAAAAAAAAAAAAAGACTTCTCTACAGCTTCATAGACACGCACATATTTCTTCTTATCTACTGTTAACGCCAATATAAATAAGATTAGTAAAGGAAGTGCAGCGGGCGGCCTCATTTGCACTCAGTGGGACTGCCGGCCCCATTCACACCTAGATGATCAGGCGGGCCCGTTCGCACCTAGTTGACCGGGCGGCCGCATTTTCGTAGTTGAAAAGGCGCCCGGATTTGCATGCATTTGACCAGGTCGGCCACATTTACACATAGTTGAAAAGGCGGCCGCATTAACATTTAGTGGGCCCCATTCACGCCTAATTTAGGGCGGTGGGGGTGGAGCTGGGGTGTGGGGTGGGGGTTTAGCGCGGTGTGGTTGGAGCTGGGGATGGGCAGTGGCCAGCTCCCGGAGGCCTCCCGGTGCTCCCCGTGGGCCCCTGTGCACTCCCCGGGCCGCCAATGGCAGAGGCCCGGTGGCCAGGAAGGACAAATGTCCCGAAATTGACCAGACGACACCAGGCCTCCTGTCCAGGCAGGGGGCGGAGCCTCCCCAGCCTCGCCGGCCCGCCCGATCTTTGGGGCGGGCCCTGCGGGCGGTACTCCGGTATGGTACCAGCAAGATATCAGGGGAGAGCCGATCGCTTACAGGCTCCGCCATGAGAAGTCGGCCCGGTCGTCTTTCATAGTTGAAAAGGCGTCCTCCGAGTCCTACGTCTGACAGACAGTCAGACGTGATCCACTCTGGCAGGGCCCCTCCCTACACCGAAGACTATGTCGGTTGGAAGAGAATGGCGCACGACGCCCTCCTCTTCCACCACCACCACCGACGGGAGAAAGAAAGGGGCCATAGAGGCGGGCCTGGCCAGGGTTCTGTGCGATGGCCGGTGCCTCTCAAACTCACCCCGCTGCTGCGTTTGGCCTCGGTGGACCAGGCGGCTTTACTTGCAGCTGAGTTTGAGAGGCCTCGCAGACTAACCCCGCTGCAGCTCCAAACCCTAGGCATAGGCCAGACGGGCAACCATAGCTACAGCCTTAGGACAAGGGCAACAGGGGCAGCCTCCGCCCAAGGCCTAAGCATAGGCCGCAGTGACAACCCAGGGGCCAAGGGGACGGGACGGGACGAGGGAGTGACGGAGGGGACACGGAGGGAGCAGGGGGGAACACCGGTGTGCTGCGGGCGGGACTGCAGAGCCGGGCTGGACGGGAGAGGCGGCCTCAGGCAGGGCCGCGGGCAGGACGGGAGAGGCGGCCTCAGGCAGGGCTGCGGGCATGTGTCCAGCAGAGGGGCGCCTCAGCGGGCGCCGCCATCACTTGGTCAGCAGGGGGCGCCTTGGCAGGCACCTCGGGCGTGTGTCCAGCAGGGGGCGCCTCGGCAGGTACCTCGGGCGCCTCAATCACGTGGCCAGCAGGCGGCGCCTCGGCGGGCACCTCAGGCGTGCGGCCAGCAGGGGGCGCCACGGGCAGAGCGGAGGCAGCAGCAGGCGTGCGACCGGCAGGGGGCGCCTCGGCAGGTACCTCGGGCGCCTCAATCACGTGGCCAGCAGGGGGCGCCTCGGCGGGCACCTCAGGCGTGCGGCCAGCAGGGGGCGCCAAGGGCAGAGCGGAGGCAGCTGCAGGCGTGCGACCAGCAGGGTGCGCCTCGGCTGGCGCCGCCGTCACGCGGCCAGCAGGGGGCGCAACCGCGGCCACCTCAGGCAGCTCAGGCGCCGGCAGGACAAGCGAGACGGGCAGTTCAGGCGCCGGCAGGACAGGCGAGACGGGCAGATCAGGCATTTCAAGTGCCGGCAGGACAGGCGAGACAGGCAGTTCAGGTGCTGGCAGGACAGGCGAGACAGGCAGTTCAGGTGCCGGCAGGACAGGCGGCTGGTCTCCGTCGGGACCGACCAGGCGGGTAGGGGTGCAGTCGTCCCAGGCGGGAAGCAGAGAGCAGGCTCCTAGGTACAGCGTTGGAGCTGCTTCCGCCAGCTCTCTGCTCCGCTTCTCCCGGCTGCTAATTAAGCGCTGGCTCAGGCGGCGAAGGCACTTACGTGTCCTCTGCAGCGGGTACTGTTGTCCGGGCGGGCGCTCCTCCGTGAGGAGGTCCGCGCCCCGGGTGGCCAGCTCCAGGGCTACAGGATCCTACAGTACTTTGGGTTGGGAGCGCCAAAACACAAAGTCTTGCAGGAGACCGATCCGGTGGTGCTCGGTCTCCTGCGTTGTGCTGTTTGGGAGATCCGTCATTCTGTCAGCTTTCGCGGGGAAGGCGAGCAGGGAGGCCGGCAAAGTGCAGCCAGAACGTCGGGTAAACGGGATTTATTTGCCAAAGACGGACAAGCACGGACAACACTCTGACACTACAATGACGGATCTGGCATACATGGGGAGACGCGGACTAATACACATGGGACTAGGCAAGAGAAACAGGACACAGGTGATCACAATTAGGAATGAACGCGAGGTAATGAGGGGGCGTGGCGCACACTAGGATCGTACGGAGCGGATCGTGACACTTACAATGTGCAAAAGTACATGCAATAATATACTAGCACACTGTCAACAAAGCCTCTTAAAATCTACCCCTTATCGCAGAACGTTGCCCTAGGGCAACGAAAAGATAAACTATATTTCAGAACCTGCAAAAAAATAAAATAAATAAATAAATCCTGGAAAAAAAAAAAAAAGACTTCTCTACAGCTTCATAGACACGCACATATTTCTTCTTATCTACTGTTAACGCCAATATAAATAAGATTAGTAAAGGAAGTGCAGCGGGCGGCCTCATTTGCACTCAGTGGGACTGCCGGCCCCATTCACACCTAGATGATCAGGCGGGCCCGTTCGCACCTAGTTGACCGGGCGGCCGCATTTTCGTAGTTGAAAAGGCGCCCGGATTTGCATGCATTTGACCAGGTCGGCCACATTTACACATAGTTGAAAAGGCGGCCGCATTAACATTTAGTGGGCCCCATTCACGCCTAATTTAGGGCGGTGGGGGTGGAGCTGGGGTGTGGGGTGGGGGTTTAGCGCGGTGTGGTTGGAGCTGGGGATGGGCAGTGGCCAGCTCCCGGAGGCCTCCCGGTGCTCCCCGTGGGCCCCTGTGCACTCCCCGGGCCGCCAATGGCAGAGGCCCGGTGGCCAGGAAGGACAAATGTCCCGAAATTGACCAGACGACACCAGGCCTCCTGTCCAGGCAGGGGGCGGAGCCTCCCCAGCCTCGCCGGCCCGCCCGATCTTTGGGGCGGGCCCTGCGGGCGGTACTCCGGTATGGTACCAGCAAGATATCAGGGGAGAGCCGATCGCTTACAGGCTCCGCCATGAGAAGTCGGCCCGGTCGTCTTTCATAGTTGAAAAGGCGGCCTCCGAGTCCTACTTCTGACAGACAGTCAGACGTGATCCACTCTGGCAGGGCCCCTCCCTACACCGAAGACTATGTCGGTTGGAAGAGAATGGCGCACGACGCCCTCCTCTTCCACCACCACCACCGACGGGAGAAAGAAAGGGGCCGGTCGGTGGACCAGGCGGCCGGGGCCATAGAGGCGGGCCTGGCCAGGGTTCTGTGCGATGGCCGGTGCCTCTCAAACTCACCCCGCTGCTGCGTTTGGCCTCGGTGGACCAGGCGGCTTTACTTGCAGCTGAGTTTGAGAGGCCTCGCAGACTAACCCCGCTGCAGCTCCAAACCCTAGGCATAGGCCAGACGGGCAACCATAGCTACAGCCTTAGGACAAGGGCAACAGGGGCAGCCTCCGCCCAAGGCCTAAGCATAGGCCGCAGTGACAACCCAGGGGCCAAGGGGACGGGACGGGACGAGGGAGTGACGGAGGGGACACGGAGGGAGCAGGGGGGAACACCGGTGTGCTGCGGGCGGGACTGCAGAGCCGGGCTGGACGGGAGAGGCGGCCTCAGGCAGGGCCGCGGGCAGGACGGGAGAGGCGGCCTCAGGCAGGGCTGCGGGCATGTGTCCAGCAGAGGGGCGCCTCAGCGGGCGCCGCCATCACTTGGTCAGCAGGGGGCGCCTTGGCAGGCACCTCGGGCGTGTGTCCAGCAGGGGGCGCCTCGGCAGGTACCTCGGGCGCCTCAATCACGTGGCCAGCAGGCGGCGCCTCGGCGGGCACCTCAGGCGTGCGGCCAGCAGGGGGCGCCACGGGCAGAGCGGAGGCAGCAGCAGGCGTGCGACCGGCAGGGGGCGCCTCGGCAGGTACCTCGGGCGCCTCAATCACGTGGCCAGCAGGGGGCGCCTCGGCGGGCACCTCAGGCGTGCGGCCAGCAGGGGGCGCCAAGGGCAGAGCGGAGGCAGCTGCAGGCGTGCGACCAGCAGGGTGCGCCTCGGCTGGCGCCGCCGTCACGCGGCCAGCAGGGGGCGCAACCGCGGCCACCTCAGGCAGCTCAGGCGCCGGCAGGACAAGCGAGACGGGCAGTTCAGGCGCCGGCAGGACAGGCGAGACGGGCAGATCAGGCATTTCAAGTGCCGGCAGGACAGGCGAGACAGGCAGTTCAGGTGCTGGCAGGACAGGCGAGACAGGCAGTTCAGGTGCCGGCAGGACAGGCGGCTGGTCTCCGTCGGGACCGACCAGGCGGGTAGGGGTGCAGTCGTCCCAGGCGGGAAGCAGAGAGCAGGCTCCTAGGTACAGCGTTGGAGCTGCTTCCGCCAGCTCTCTGCTCCGCTTCTCCCGGCTGCTAATTAAGCGCTGGCTCAGGCGGCGAAGGCACTTACGTGTCCTCTGCAGCGGGTACTGTTGTCCGGGCGGGCGCTCCTCCGTGAGGAGGTCCGCGCCCCGGGTGGCCAGCTCCAGGGCTACAGGATCCTACAGTACTTTGGGTTGGGAGCGCCAAAACACAAAGTCTTGCAGGAGACCGATCCGGTGGTGCTCGGTCTCCTGCGTTGTGCTGTTTGGGAGATCCGTCATTCTGTCAGCTTTCGCGGGGAAGGCGAGCAGGGAGGCCGGCAAAGTGCAGCCAGAACGTCGGGTAAACGGGATTTATTTGCCAAAGACGGACAAGCACGGACAACACTCTGACACTACAATGACGGATCTGGCATACATGGGGAGACGCGGACTAATACACATGGGACTAGGCAAGAGAAACAGGACACAGGTGATCACAATTAGGAATGAACGCGAGGTAATGAGGGGGCGTGGCGCACACTAGGATCGTACGGAGCGGATCGTGACACTTACAATGTGCAAAAGTACATGCAATAATATACTAGCACACTGTCAACAAAGCCTCTTAAAATCTACCCCTTATCGCAGAACGTTGCCCTAGGGCAACGAAAAGATAAACTATATTTCAGAACCTGCAAAAAAATAAAATAAATAAATAAATCCTGGAAAAAAAAAAAAAAGACTTCTCTACAGCTTCATAGACACGCACATATTTCTTCTTATCTACTGTTAACGCCAATATAAATAAGATTAGTAAAGGAAGTGCAGCGGGCGGCCTCATTTGCACTCAGTGGGACTGCCGGCCCCATTCACACCTAGATGATCAGGCGGGCCCGTTCGCACCTAGTTGACCGGGCGGCCGCATTTTCGTAGTTGAAAAGGCGCCCGGATTTGCATGCATTTGACCAGGTCGGCCACATTTACACATAGTTGAAAAGGCGGCCGCATTAACATTTAGTGGGCCCCATTCACGCCTAATTTAGGGCGGTGGGGGTGGAGCTGGGGTGTGGGGTGGGGGTTTAGCGCGGTGTGGTTGGAGCTGGGGATGGGCAGTGGCCAGCTCCCGGAGGCCTCCCGGTGCTCCCCGTGGGCCCCTGTGCACTCCCCGGGCCGCCAATGGCAGAGGCCCGGTGGCCAGGAAGGACAAATGTCCCGAAATTGACCAGACGACACCAGGCCTCCTGTCCAGGCAGGGGGCGGAGCCTCCCCAGCCTCGCCGGCCCGCCCGATCTTTGGGGCGGGCCCTGCGGGCGGTACTCCGGTATGGTACCAGCAAGATATCAGGGGAGAGCCGATCGCTTACAGGCTCCGCCATGAGAAGTCTGCCCGGTCGTCTTTCATAGTTGAAAAGGCGGCCTCCGAGTCCTACGTCTGACAGACAGTCAGACGTGATCCACTCTGGCAGGGCCCCTCCCTACACCGAAGACTATGTCGGTTGGAAGAGAATGGCGCACGACGCCCTCCTCTTCCACCACCACCACCGACGGGAGAAAGAAAGGGGCCGGTCGGTGGACCAGGCGGCCGGGGCCATAGAGGCGGGCCTGGCCAGGGTTCTGTGCGATGGCCACGGGCAGAGCGGAGGCAGCAGCAGGCGTGCGACCGGCAGGGGGCGCCTCGGCAGGTACCTCGGGCGCCTCAATCACGTGGCCAGCAGGGGGCGCCTCGGCGGGCACCTCAGGCGTGCGGCCAGCAGGGGGCGCCACGGGCAGAGCGGAGGCAGCTGCAGGCGTGCGACCAGCAGGGTGCGCCTCGGCTGGCGCCGCCGTCACGCGGCCAGCAGGGGGCGCAACCGTGGCCACCTCAGGCAGCTCAGGCGCCGGCAGGACAAGCGAGACGGGCAGTTCAGGCGCCGGCAGGACAGGCGAGACGGGCAGATCAGGCATTTCCTTTGGGGCGGGCCCTGCGGGCGGTACTCCGGTATGGTACCAGCAAGATATCAGGGGAGAGCCGATCGCTTACAGGCTCCGCCATGAGAAGTCGGCCCGGTCGTCTTTCATAGTTGAAAAGGCGGCCTCCGAGTCCTACGTCTGACAGACAGTCAGACGTGATCCACTCTGGCAGGGCCCCTCCCTACACCGAAGACTATGTCGGTTGGAAGAGAATGGCGCACGACGCCCTCCTCTTCCACCACCACCACCGACGGGAGAAAGAAAGGGGCCGGTCGGTGGACCAGGCGGCCGGGGCCATAGAGGCGGGCCTGGCCAGGGTTCTGTGCGATGGCCGGTGCCTCTCAAACTCACCCCGCTGCTGCGTTTGGCCTCGGTGGACCAGGCGGCTTTACTTGCAGCTGAGTTTGAGAGGCCTCGCAGACTAACCCCGCTGCAGCTCCAAACCCTAGGCATAGGCCAGACGGGCAACCATAGCTACAGCCTTAGGACAAGGGCAACAGGGGCAGCCTCCGCCCAAGGCCTAAGCATAGGCCGCAGTGACAACCCAGGGGCCAAGGGGACGGGACGGGACGAGGGAGTGACGGAGGGGACACGGAGGGAGCAGGGGGGAACACCGGTGTGCTGCGGGCGGGACTGCAGAGCCGGGCTGGACGGGAGAGGCGGCCTCAGGCAGGGCCGCGGGCAGGACGGGAGAGGCGGCCTCAGGCAGGGCTGCGGGCATGTGTCCAGCAGAGGGGCGCCTCAGCGGGCGCCGCCATCACTTGGTCAGCAGGGGGCGCCTTGGCAGGCACCTCGGGCGTGTGTCCAGCAGGGGGCGCCTCGGCAGGTACCTCGGGCGCCTCAATCACGTGGCCAGCAGGCGGCGCCTCGGCGGGCACCTCAGGCGTGCGGCCAGCAGGGGGCGCCACGGGCAGAGCGGAGGCAGCAGCAGGCGTGCGACCGGCAGGGGGCGCCTCGGCAGGTACCTCGGGCGCCTCAATCACGTGGCCAGCAGGGGGCGCCTCGGCGGGCACCTCAGGCGTGCGGCCAGCAGGGGGCGCCAAGGGCAGAGCGGAGGCAGCTGCAGGCGTGCGACCAGCAGGGTGCGCCTCGGCTGGCGCCGCCGTCACGCGGCCAGCAGGGGGCGCAACCGCGGCCACCTCAGGCAGCTCAGGCGCCGGCAGGACAAGCGAGACGGGCAGTTCAGGCGCCGGCAGGACAGGCGAGACGGGCAGATCAGGCATTTCAAGTGCCGGCAGGACAGGCGAGACAGGCAGTTCAGGTGCTGGCAGGACAGGCGAGACAGGCAGTTCAGGTGCCGGCAGGACAGGCGGCTGGTCTCCGTCGGGACCGACCAGGCGGGTAGGGGTGCAGTCGTCCCAGGCGGGAAGCAGAGAGCAGGCTCCTAGGTACAGCGTTGGAGCTGCTTCCGCCAGCTCTCTGCTCCGCTTCTCCCGGCTGCTAATTAAGCGCTGGCTCAGGCGGCGAAGGCACTTACGTGTCCTCTGCAGCGGGTACTGTTGTCCGGGCGGGCGCTCCTCCGTGAGGAGGTCCGCGCCCCGGGTGGCCAGCTCCAGGGCTACAGGATCCTACAGTACTTTGGGTTGGGAGCGCCAAAACACAAAGTCTTGCAGGAGACCGATCCGGTGGTGCTCGGTCTCCTGCGTTGTGCTGTTTGGGAGATCCGTCATTCTGTCAGCTTTCGCGGGGAAGGCGAGCAGGGAGGCCGGCAAAGTGCAGCCAGAACGTCGGGTAAACGGGATTTATTTGCCAAAGACGGACAAGCACGGACAACACTCTGACACTACAATGACGGATCTGGCATACATGGGGAGACGCGGACTAATACACATGGGACTAGGCAAGAGAAACAGGACACAGGTGATCACAATTAGGAATGAACGCGAGGTAATGAGGGGGCGTGGCGCACACTAGGATCGTACGGAGCGGATCGTGACACTTACAATGTGCAAAAGTACATGCAATAATATACTAGCACACTGTCAACAAAGCCTCTTAAAATCTACCCCTTATCGCAGAACGTTGCCCTAGGGCAACGAAAAGATAAACTATATTTCAGAACCTGCAAAAAAATAAAATAAATAAATAAATCCTGGAAAAAAAAAAAAAAAGACTTCTCTACAGCTTCATAGACACGCACATATTTTTTCTTATCTACTGTTAACGCCAATATAAATAAGATTAGTAAAGGAAGTGCAGCGGGCGGCCTCATTTGCACTCAGTGGGACTGCCGGCCCCATTCACACCTAGATGATCAGGCGGGCCCGTTCGCACCTAGTTGACCGGGCGGCCGCATTTTCGTAGTTGAAAAGGCGCCCGGATTTGCATGCATTTGACCAGGTCGGCCACATTTACACATAGTTGAAAAGGCGGCCGCATTAACATTTAGTGGGCCCCATTCACGCCTAATTTAGGGCGGTGGGGGTGGAGCTGGGGTGTGGGGTGGGGGTTTAGCGCGGTGTGGTTGGAGCTGGGGATGGGCAGTGGCCAGCTCCCGGAGGCCTCCCGGTGCTCCCCGTGGGCCCCTGTGCACTCCCCGGGCCGCCAATGGCAGAGGCCCGGTGGCCAGGAAGGACAAATGTCCCGAAATTGACCAGACGACACCAGGCCTCCTGTCCAGGCAGGGGGCGGAGCCTCCCCAGCCTCGCCGGCCCGCCCGATCTTTGGGGCGGGCCCTGCGGGCGGTACTCCGGTATGGTACCAGCAAGATATCAGGGGAGAGCCGATCGCTTACAGGCTCCGCCATGAGAAGTCGGCCCGGTCGTCTTTCATAGTTGAAAAGGCGGCCTCCGAGTCCTACGTCTGACAGACAGTCAGACGTGATCCACTCTGGCAGGGCCCCTCCCTACACCGAAGACTATGTCGGTTGGAAGAGAATGGCGCACGACGCCCTCCTCTTCCACCACCACCACCACCACCACCACCACCACCACCACCACCGACGGGAGAAAGAAAGGGGCCGGTCGGTGGACCAGGCGGCCGGGGCCATAGAGGCGGGCCTGGCCAGGGTTCTGTGCGATGGCCGGTGCCTCTCAAACTCACCCCGCTGCTGCGTTTGGCCTCGGTGGACCAGGCGGCTTTACTTGCAGCTGAGTTTGAGAGGCCTCGCAGACTAACCCCGCTGCAGCTCCAAACCCTAGGCATAGGCCAGACGGGCAACCATAGCTACAGCCTTAGGACAAGGGCAACAGGGGCAGCCTCCGCCCAAGGCCTAAGCATAGGCCGCAGTGACAACCCAGGGGCCAAGGGGACGGGACGGGACGAGGGAGTGACGGAGGGGACACGGAGGGAGCAGGGGGGAACACCGGTGTGCTGCGGGCGGGACTGCAGAGCCGGGCTGGACGGGAGAGGCGGCCTCAGGCAGGGCCGCGGGCAGGACGGGAGAGGCGGCCTCAGGCAGGGCTGCGGGCATGTGTCCAGCAGAGGGGCGCCTCAGCGGGCGCCGCCATCACTTGGTCAGCAGGGGGCGCCTTGGCAGGCACCTCGGGCGTGTGTCCAGCAGGGGGCGCCTCGGCAGGTACCTCGGGCGCCTCAATCACGTGGCCAGCAGGCGGCGCCTCGGCGGGCACCTCAGGCGTGCGGCCAGCAGGGGGCGCCACGGGCAGAGCGGAGGCAGCAGCAGGCGTGCGACCGGCAGGGGGCGCCTCGGCAGGTACCTCGGGCGCCTCAATCACGTGGCCAGCAGGGGGCGCCTCGGCGGGCACCTCAGGCGTGCGGCCAGCAGGGGGCGCCAAGGGCAGAGCGGAGGCAGCTGCAGGCGTGCGACCAGCAGGGTGCGCCTCGGCTGGCGCCGCCGTCACGCGGCCAGCAGGGGGCGCAACCGCGGCCACCTCAGGCAGCTCAGGCGCCGGCAGGACAAGCGAGACGGGCAGTTCAGGCGCCGGCAGGACAGGCGAGACGGGCAGATCAGGCATTTCAAGTGCCGGCAGGACAGGCGAGACAGGCAGTTCAGGTGCTGGCAGGACAGGCGAGACAGGCAGTTCAGGTGCCGGCAGGACAGGCGGCTGGTCTCCGTCGGGACCGACCAGGCGGGTAGGGGTGCAGTCGTCCCAGGCGGGAAGCAGAGAGCAGGCTCCTAGGTACAGCGTTGGAGCTGCTTCCGCCAGCTCTCTGCTCCGCTTCTCCCGGCTGCTAATTAAGCGCTGGCTCAGGCGGCGAAGGCACTTACGTGTCCTCTGCAGCGGGTACTGTTGTCCGGGCGGGCGCTCCTCCGTGAGGAGGTCCGCGCCCCGGGTGGCCAGCTCCAGGGCTACAGGATCCTACAGTACTTTGGGTTGGGAGCGCCAAAACACAAAGTCTTGCAGGAGACCGATCCGGTGGTGCTCGGTCTCCTGCGTTGTGCTGTTTGGGAGATCCGTCATTCTGTCAGCTTTCGCGGGGAAGGCGAGCAGGGAGGCCGGCAAAGTGCAGCCAGAACGTCGGGTAAACGGGATTTATTTGCCAAAGACGGACAAGCACGGACAACACTCTGACACTACAATGACGGATCTGGCATACATGGGGAGACGCGGACTAATACACATGGGACTAGGCAAGAGAAACAGGACACAGGTGATCACAATTAGGAATGAACGCGAGGTAATGAGGGGGCGTGGCGCACACTAGGATCGTACGGAGCGGATCGTGACACTTACAATGTGCAAAAGTACATGCAATAATATACTAGCACACTGTCAACAAAGCCTCTTAAAATCTACCCCTTATCGCAGAACGTTGCCCTAGGGCAACGAAAAGATAAACTATATTTCAGAACCTGCAAAAAAATAAAATAAATAAATAAATCCTGGAAAAAAAAAAAAAAAGACTTCTCTACAGCTTCATAGACACGCACATATTTTTTCTTATCTACTGTTAACGCCAATATAAATAAGATTAGTAAAGGAAGTGCAGCGGGCGGCCTCATTTGCACTCAGTGGGACTGCCGGCCCCATTCACACCTAGATGATCAGGCGGGCCCGTTCGCACCTAGTTGACCGGGCGGCCGCATTTTCGTAGTTGAAAAGGCGCCCGGATTTGCATGCATTTGACCAGGTCGGCCACATTTACACATAGTTGAAAAGGCGGCCGCATTAACATTTAGTGGGCCCCATTCACGCCTAATTTAGGGCGGTGGGGGTGGAGCTGGGGTGTGGGGTGGGGGTTTAGCGCGGTGTGGTTGGAGCTGGGGATGGGCAGTGGCCAGCTCCCGGAGGCCTCCCGGTGCTCCCCGTGGGCCCCTGTGCACTCCCCGGGCCGCCAATGGCAGAGGCCCGGTGGCCAGGAAGGACAAATGTCCCGAAATTGACCAGACGACACCAGGCCTCCTGTCCAGGCAGGGGGCGGAGCCTCCCCAGCCTCGCCGGCCCGCCCGATCTTTGGGGCGGGCCCTGCGGGCGGTACTTCGGTATGGTACCAGCAAGATATCAGGGGAGAGCCGATCGCTTACAGGCTCCGCCATGAGAAGTCGGCCCGGTCGTCTTTCATAGTTGAAAAGGCGGCCTCCGAGTCCTACGTCTGACAGACAGTCAGACGTGATCCACTCTGGCAGGGCCCCTCCCTACACCGAAGACTATGTCGGTTGGAAGAGAATGGCGCACGACGCCCTCCTCTTCCACCACCACCACCACCACCACCGACGGGAGAAAGAAAGGGGCCGGTCGGTGGACCAGGCGGCCGGGGCCATAGAGGCGGGCCTGGCCAGGGTTCTGTGCGATGGCCGGTGCCTCTCAAACTCACCCCGCTGCTGCGTTTGGCCTCGGTGGACCAGGCGGCTTTACTTGCAGCTGAGTTTGAGAGGCCTCGCAGACTAACCCCGCTGCAGCTCCAAACCCTAGGCATAGGCCAGACGGGCAACCATAGCTACAGCCTTAGGACAAGGGCAACAGGGGCAGCCTCCGCCCAAGGCCTAAGCATAGGCCGCAGTGACAACCCAGGGGCCAAGGGGACGGGACGGGACGAGGGAGTGACGGAGGGGACACGGAGGGAGCAGGGGGGAACACCGGTGTGCTGCGGGCGGGACTGCAGAGCCGGGCTGGACGGGAGAGGCGGCCTCAGGCAGGGCCGCGGGCAGGACGGGAGAGGCGGCCTCAGGCAGGGCTGCGGGCATGTGTCCAGCAGAGGGGCGCCTCAGCGGGCGCCGCCATCACTTGGTCAGCAGGGGGCGCCTTGGCAGGCACCTCGGGCGTGTGTCCAGCAGGGGGCGCCTCGGCAGGTACCTCGGGCGCCTCAATCACGTGGCCAGCAGGCGGCGCCTCGGCGGGCACCTCAGGCGTGCGGCCAGCAGGGGGCGCCACGGGCAGAGCGGAGGCAGCAGCAGGCGTGCGACCGGCAGGGGGCGCCTCGGCAGGTACCTCGGGCGCCTCAATCACGTGGCCAGCAGGGGGCGCCTCGGCGGGCACCTCAGGCGTGCGGCCAGCAGGGGGCGCCACGGGCAGAGCGGAGGCAGCTGCAGGCGTGCGACCAGCAGGGTGCGCCTCGGCTGGCGCCGCCGTCACGCGGCCAGCAGGGGGCGCAACCGCGGCCACCTCAGGCAGCTCAGGCGCCGGCAGGACAAGCGAGACGGGCAGTTCAGGCGCCGGCAGGACAGGCGAGACGGGCAGATCAGGCATTTCAAGTGCCGGCAGGACAGGCGAGACAGGCAGTTCAGGTGCTGGCAGGACAGGCGAGACAGGCAGTTCAGGTGCCGGCAGGACAGGCGGCTGGTCTCCGTCGGGACCGACCAGGCGGGTAGGGGTGCAGTCGTCCCAGGCGGGAAGCAGAGAGCAGGCTCCTAGGTACAGCGTTGGAGCTGCTTCCGCCAGCTCTCTGCTCCGCTTCTCCCGGCTGCTAATTAAGCGCTGGCTCAGGCGGCGAAGGCACTTACGTGTCCTCTGCAGCGGGTACTGTTGTCCGGGCGGGCGCTCCTCCGTGAGGAGGTCCGCGCCCCGGGTGGCCAGCTCCAGGGCTACAGGATCCTACAGTACTTTGGGTTGGGAGCGCCAAAACACAAAGTCTTGCAGGAGACCGATCCGGTGGTGCTCGGTCTCCTGCGTTGTGCTGTTTGGGAGATCCGTCATTCTGTCAGCTTTCGCGGGGAAGGCGAGCAGGGAGGCCGGCAAAGTGCAGCCAGAACGTCGGGTAAACGGGATTTATTTGCCAAAGACGGACAAGCACGGACAACACTCTGACACTACAATGACGGATCTGGCATACATGGGGAGACGCGGACTAATACACATGGGACTAGGCAAGAGAAACAGGACACAGGTGATCACAATTAGGAATGAACGCGAGGTAATGAGGGGGCGTGGCGCACACTAGGATCGTACGGAGCGGATCGTGACACTTACAATGTGCAAAAGTACATGCAATAATATACTAGCACACTGTCAACAAAGCCTCTTAAAATCTACCCCTTATCGCAGAACGTTGCCCTAGGGCAACGAAAAGATAAACTATATTTCAGAACCTGCAAAAAAATAAAATAAATAAATAAATCCTGGAAAAAAAAAAAAAAAGACTTCTCTACAGCTTCATAGACACGCACATATTTTTTCTTATCTACTGTTAACGCCAATATAAATAAGATTAGTAAAGGAAGTGCAGCGGGCGGCCTCATTTGCACTCAGTGGGACTGCCGGCCCCATTCACACCTAGATGATCAGGCGGGCCCGTTCGCACCTAGTTGACCGGGCGGCCGCATTTTCGTAGTTGAAAAGGCGCCCGGATTTGCATGCATTTGACCAGGTCGGCCA
Organism: Paramormyrops kingsleyae; assembly: GCF_048594095.1. NCBI lineage: Eukaryota > Metazoa > Chordata > Actinopteri > Osteoglossiformes > Mormyridae > Paramormyrops > Paramormyrops kingsleyae. Next base: position 665,073 of record NC_132821.1, on the reverse strand, counting down.
CATTTACACATAGTTGAAAAGGCGGCCGCATTAACATTTAGTGGGCCCCATTCACGCCTAATTTAGGGCGGTGGGGGTGGAGCTGGGGTGTGGGGTGGGGGTTTAGCGCGGTGTGGTTGGAGCTGGGGATGGGCAGTGGCCAGCTCCCGGAGGCCTCCCGGTGCTCCCCGTGGGCCCCTGTGCACTCCCCGGGCCGCCAATGGCAGAGGCCCGGTGGCCAGGAAGGACAAATGTCCCGAAATTGACCAGACGACACCAGGCCTCCTGTCCAGGCAGGGGGCGGAGCCTCCCCAGCCTCGCCGGCCCGCCCGATCTTTGGGGCGGGCCCTGCGGGCGGTACTTCGGTATGGTACCAGCAAGATATCAGGGGAGAGCCGATCGCTTACAGGCTCCGCCATGAGAAGTCGGCCCGGTCGTCTTTCATAGTTGAAAAGGCGGCCTCCGAGTCCTACGTCTGACAGACAGTCAGACGTGATCCACTCTGGCAGGGCCCCTCCCTACACCGAAGACTATGTCGGTTGGAAGAGAATGGCGCACGACGCCCTCCTCTTCCACCACCACCACCACCACCACCACCACCGACGGGAGAAAGAAAGGGGCCGGTCGGTGGACCAGGCGGCCGGGGCCATAGAGGCGGGCCTGGCCAGGGTTCTGTGCGATGGCCGGTGCCTCTCAAACTCACCCCGCTGCTGCGTTTGGCCTCGGTGGACCAGGCGGCTTTACTTGCAGCTGAGTTTGAGAGGCCTCGCAGACTAACCCCGCTGCAGCTCCAAACCCTAGGCATAGGCCAGACGGGCAACCATAGCTACAGCCTTAGGACAAGGGCAACAGGGGCAGCCTCCGCCCAAGGCCTAAGCATAGGCCGCAGTGACAACCCAGGGGCCAAGGGGACGGGACGGGACGAGGGAGTGACGGAGGGGACACGGAGGGAGCAGGGGGGAACACCGGTGTGCTGCGGGCGGGACTGCAGAGCCGGGCTGGACGGGAGAGGCGGCCTCAGGCAGGGCCGCGGGCAGGACGGGAGAGGCGGCCTCAGGCAGGGCTGCGGGCATGTGTCCAGCAGAGGGGCGCCTCAGCGGGCGCCGCCATCACTTGGTCAGCAGGGGGCGCCTTGGCAGGCACCTCGGGCGTGTGTCCAGCAGGGGGCGCCTCGGCAGGTACCTCGGGCGCCTCAATCACGTGGCCAGCAGGCGGCGCCTCGGCGGGCACCTCAGGCGTGCGGCCAGCAGGGGGCGCCACGGGCAGAGCGGAGGCAGCAGCAGGCGTGCGACCGGCAGGGGGCGCCTCGGCAGGTACCTCGGGCGCCTCAATCACGTGGCCAGCAGGGGGCGCCTCGGCGGGCACCTCAGGCGTGCGGCCAGCAGGGGGCGCCAAGGGCAGAGCGGAGGCAGCTGCAGGCGTGCGACCAGCAGGGTGCGCCTCGGCTGGCGCCGCCGTCACGCGGCCAGCAGGGGGCGCAACCGCGGCCACCTCAGGCAGCTCAGGCGCCGGCAGGACAAGCGAGACGGGCAGTTCAGGCGCCGGCAGGACAGGCGAGACGGGCAGATCAGGCATTTCAAGTGCCGGCAGGACAGGCGAGACAGGCAGTTCAGGTGCTGGCAGGACAGGCGAGACAGGCAGTTCAGGTGCCGGCAGGACAGGCGGCTGGTCTCCGTCGGGACCGACCAGGCGGGTAGGGGTGCAGTCGTCCCAGGCGGGAAGCAGAGAGCAGGCTCCTAGGTACAGCGTTGGAGCTGCTTCCGCCAGCTCTCTGCTCCGCTTCTCCCGGCTGCTAATTAAGCGCTGGCTCAGGCGGCGAAGGCACTTACGTGTCCTCTGCAGCGGGTACTGTTGTCCGGGCGGGCGCTCCTCCGTGAGGAGGTCCGCGCCCCGGGTGGCCAGCTCCAGGGCTACAGGATCCTACAGTACTTTGGGTTGGGAGCGCCAAAACACAAAGTCTTGCAGGAGACCGATCCGGTGGTGCTCGGTCTCCTGCGTTGTGCTGTTTGGGAGATCCGTCATTCTGTCAGCTTTCGCGGGGAAGGCGAGCAGGGAGGCCGGCAAAGTGCAGCCAGAACGTCGGGTAAACGGGATTTATTTGCCAAAGACGGACAAGCACGGACAACACTCTGACACTACAATGACGGATCTGGCATACATGGGGAGACGCGGACTAATACACATGGGACTAGGCAAGAGAAACAGGACACAGGTGATCACAATTAGGAATGAACGCGAGGTAATGAGGGGGCGTGGCGCACACTAGGATCGTACGGAGCGGATCGTGACACTTACAATGTGCAAAAGTACATGCAATAATATACTAGCACACTGTCAACAAAGCCTCTTAAAATCTACCCCTTATCGCAGAACGTTGCCCTAGGGCAACGAAAAGATAAACTATATTTCAGAACCTGCAAAAAAATAAAATAAATAAATAAATCCTGGAAAAAAAAAAAAAAAGACTTCTCTACAGCTTCATAGACACGCACATATTTTTTCTTATCTACTGTTAACGCCAATATAAATAAGATTAGTAAAGGAAGTGCAGCGGGCGGCCTCATTTGCACTCAGTGGGACTGCCGGCCCCATTCACACCTAGATGATCAGGCGGGCCCGTTCGCACCTAGTTGACCGGGCGGCCGCATTTTCGTAGTTGAAAAGGCGCCCGGATTTGCATGCATTTGACCAGGTCGGCCACATTTACACATAGTTGAAAAGGCGGCCGCATTAACATTTAGTGGGCCCCATTCACGCCTAATTTAGGGCGGTGGGGGTGGAGCTGGGGTGTGGGGTGGGGGTTTAGCGCGGTGTGGTTGGAGCTGGGGATGGGCAGTGGCCAGCTCCCGGAGGCCTCCCGGTGCTCCCCGTGGGCCCCTGTGCACTCCCCGGGCCGCCAATGGCAGAGGCCCGGTGGCCAGGAAGGACAAATGTCCCGAAATTGACCAGACGACACCAGGCCTCCTGTCCAGGCAGGGGGCGGAGCCTCCCCAGCCTCGCCGGCCCGCCCGATCTTTGGGGCGGGCCCTGCGGGCGGTACTCCGGTATGGTACCAGCAAGATATCAGGGGAGAGCCGATCGCTTACAGGCTCCGCCATGAGAAGTCGGCCCGGTCGTCTTTCATAGTTGAAAAGGCGGCCTCCGAGTCCTACGTCTGACAGACAGTCAGACGTGATCCACTCTGGCAGGGCCCCTCCCTACACCGAAGACTATGTCGGTTGGAAGAGAATGGCGCACGACGCCCTCCTCTTCCACCACCACCACCGACGGGAGAAAGAAAGGGGCCGGTCGGTGGACCAGGCGGCCGGGGCCATAGAGGCGGGCCTGGCCAGGGTTCTGTGCGATGGCCGGTGCCTCTCAAACTCACCCCGCTGCTGCGTTTGGCCTCGGTGGACCAGGCGGCTTTACTTGCAGCTGAGTTTGAGAGGCCTCGCAGACTAACCCCGCTGCAGCTCCAAACCCTAGGCATAGGCCAGACGGGCAACCATAGCTACAGCCTTAGGACAAGGGCAACAGGGGCAGCCTCCGCCCAAGGCCTAAGCATAGGCCGCAGTGACAACCCAGGGGCCAAGGGGACGGGACGGGACGAGGGAGTGACGGAGGGGACACGGAGGGAGCAGGGGGGAACACCGGTGTGCTGCGGGCGGGACTGCAGAGCCGGGCTGGACGGGAGAGGCGGCCTCAGGCAGGGCCGCGGGCAGGACGGGAGAGGCGGCCTCAGGCAGGGCTGCGGGCATGTGTCCAGCAGAGGGGCGCCTCAGCGGGCGCCGCCATCACTTGGTCAGCAGGGGGCGCCTTGGCAGGCACCTCGGGCGTGTGTCCAGCAGGGGGCGCCTCGGCAGGTACCTCGGGCGCCTCAATCACGTGGCCAGCAGGCGGCGCCTCGGCGGGCACCTCAGGCGTGCGGCCAGCAGGGGGCGCCACGGGCAGAGCGGAGGCAGCAGCAGGCGTGCGACCGGCAGGGGGCGCCTCGGCAGGTACCTCGGGCGCCTCAATCACGTGGCCAGCAGGGGGCGCCTCGGCGGGCACCTCAGGCGTGCGGCCAGCAGGGGGCGCCAAGGGCAGAGCGGAGGCAGCTGCAGGCGTGCGACCAGCAGGGTGCGCCTCGGCTGGCGCCGCCGTCACGCGGCCAGCAGGGGGCGCAACCGCGGCCACCTCAGGCAGCTCAGGCGCCGGCAGGACAAGCGAGACGGGCAGTTCAGGCGCCGGCAGGACAGGCGAGACGGGCAGATCAGGCATTTCAAGTGCCGGCAGGACAGGCGAGACAGGCAGTTCAGGTGCTGGCAGGACAGGCGAGACAGGCAGTTCAGGTGCCGGCAGGACAGGCGGCTGGTCTCCGTCGGGACCGACCAGGCGGGTAGGGGTGCAGTCGTCCCAGGCGGGAAGCAGAGAGCAGGCTCCTAGGTACAGCGTTGGAGCTGCTTCCGCCAGCTCTCTGCTCCGCTTCTCCCGGCTGCTAATTAAGCGCTGGCTCAGGCGGCGAAGGCACTTACGTGTCCTCTGCAGCGGGTACTGTTGTCCGGGCGGGCGCTCCTCCGTGAGGAGGTCCGCGCCCCGGGTGGCCAGCTCCAGGGCTACAGGATCCTACAGTACTTTGGGTTGGGAGCGCCAAAACACAAAGTCTTGCAGGAGACCGATCCGGTGGTGCTCGGTCTCCTGCGTTGTGCTGTTTGGGAGATCCGTCATTCTGTCAGCTTTCGCGGGGAAGGCGAGCAGGGAGGCCGGCAAAGTGCAGCCAGAACGTCGGGTAAACGGGATTTATTTGCCAAAGACGGACAAGCACGGACAACACTCTGACACTACAATGACGGATCTGGCATACATGGGGAGACGCGGACTAATACACATGGGACTAGGCAAGAGAAACAGGACACAGGTGATCACAATTAGGAATGAACGCGAGGTAATGAGGGGGCGTGGCGCACACTAGGATCGTACGGAGCGGATCGTGACACTTACAATGTGCAAAAGTACATGCAATAATATACTAGCACACTGTCAACAAAGCCTCTTAAAATCTACCCCTTATCGCAGAACGTTGCCCTAGGGCAACGAAAAGATAAACTATATTTCAGAACCTGCAAAAAAATAAAATAAATAAATAAATCCTGGAAAAAAAAAAAAAAAGACTTCTCTACAGCTTCATAGACACGCACATATTTTTTCTTATCTACTGTTAACGCCAATATAAATAAGATTAGTAAAGGAAGTGCAGCGGGCGGCCTCATTTGCACTCAGTGGGACTGCCGGCCCCATTCACACCTAGATGATCAGGCGGGCCCGTTCGCACCTAGTTGACCGGGCGGCCGCATTTTCGTAGTTGAAAAGGCGCCCGGATTTGCATGCATTTGACCAGGTCGGCCACATTTACACATAGTTGAAAAGGCGGCCGCATTAACATTTAGTGGGCCCCATTCACGCCTAATTTAGGGCGGTGGGGGTGGAGCTGGGGTGTGGGGTGGGGGTTTAGCGCGGTGTGGTTGGAGCTGGGGATGGGCAGTGGCCAGCTCCCGGAGGCCTCCCGGTGCTCCCCGTGGGCCCCTGTGCACTCCCCGGGCCGCCAATGGCAGAGGCCCGGTGGCCAGGAAGGACAAATGTCCCGAAATTGACCAGACGACACCAGGCCTCCTGTCCAGGCAGGGGGCGGAGCCTCCCCAGCCTCGCCGGCCCGCCCGATCTTTGGGGCGGGCCCTGCGGGCGGTACTCCGGTATGGTACCAGCAAGATATCAGGGGAGAGCCGATCGCTTACAGGCTCCGCCATGAGAAGTCGGCCCGGTCGTCTTTCATAGTTGAAAAGGCGGCCTCCGAGTCCTACGTCTGACAGACAGTCAGACGTGATCCACTCTGGCAGGGCCCCTCCCTACACCGAAGACTATGTCGGTTGGAAGAGAATGGCGCACGACGCCCTCCTCTTCCACCACCACCACCGACGGGAGAAAGAAAGGGGCCGGTCGGTGGACCAGGCGGCCGGGGCCATAGAGGCGGGCCTGGCCAGGGTTCTGTGCGATGGCCGGTGCCTCTCAAACTCACCCCGCTGCTGCGTTTGGCCTCGGTGGACCAGGCGGCTTTACTTGCAGCTGAGTTTGAGAGGCCTCGCAGACTAACCCCGCTGCAGCTCCAAACCCTAGGCATAGGCCAGACGGGCAACCATAGCTACAGCCTTAGGACAAGGGCAACAGGGGCAGCCTCCGCCCAAGGCCTAAGCATAGGCCGCAGTGACAACCCAGGGGCCAAGGGGACGGGACGGGACGAGGGAGTGACGGAGGGGACACGGAGGGAGCAGGGGGGAACACCGGTGTGCTGCGGGCGGGACTGCAGAGCCGGGCTGGACGGGAGAGGCGGCCTCAGGCAGGGCCGCGGGCAGGACGGGAGAGGCGGCCTCAGGCAGGGCTGCGGGCATGTGTCCAGCAGAGGGGCGCCTCAGCGGGCGCCGCCATCACTTGGTCAGCAGGGGGCGCCTTGGCAGGCACCTCGGGCGTGTGTCCAGCAGGGGGCGCCTCGGCAGGTACCTCGGGCGCCTCAATCACGTGGCCAGCAGGCGGCGCCTCGGCGGGCACCTCAGGCGTGCGGCCAGCAGGGGGCGCCACGGGCAGAGCGGAGGCAGCAGCAGGCGTGCGACCGGCAGGGGGCGCCTCGGCAGGTACCTCGGGCGCCTCAATCACGTGGCCAGCAGGGGGCGCCTCGGCGGGCACCTCAGGCGTGCGGCCAGCAGGGGGCGCCAAGGGCAGAGCGGAGGCAGCTGCAGGCGTGCGACCAGCAGGGTGCGCCTCGGCTGGCGCCGCCGTCACGCGGCCAGCAGGGGGCGCAACCGCGGCCACCTCAGGCAGCTCAGGCGCCGGCAGGACAAGCGAGACGGGCAGTTCAGGCGCCGGCAGGACAGGCGAGACGGGCAGATCAGGCATTTCAAGTGCCGGCAGGACAGGCGAGACGGGCAGATCAGGCATTTCAAGTGCCGGCAGGACAGGCGAGACAGGCAGTTCAGGTGCTGGCAGGACAGGCGAGACAGGCAGTTCAGGTGCCGGCAGGACAGGCGGCTGGTCTCCGTCGGGACCGACCAGGCGGGTAGGGGTGCAGTCGTCCCAGGCGGGAAGCAGAGAGCAGGCTCCTAGGTACAGCGTTGGAGCTGCTTCCGCCAGCTCTCTGCTCCGCTTCTCCCGGCTGCTAATTAAGCGCTGGCTCAGGCGGCGAAGGCACTTACGTGTCCTCTGCAGCGGGTACTGTTGTCCGGGCGGGCGCTCCTCCGTGAGGAGGTCCGCGCCCCGGGTGGCCAGCTCCAGGGCTACAGGATCCTACAGTACTTTGGGTTGGGAGCGCCAAAACACAAAGTCTTGCAGGAGACCGATCCGGTGGTGCTCGGTCTCCTGCGTTGTGCTGTTTGGGAGATCCGTCATTCTGTCAGCTTTCGCGGGGAAGGCGAGCAGGGAGGCCGGCAAAGTGCAGCCAGAACGTCGGGTAAACGGGATTTATTTGCCAAAGACGGACAAGCACGGACAACACTCTGACACTACAATGACGGATCTGGCATACATGGGGAGACGCGGACTAATACACATGGGACTAGGCAAGAGAAACAGGACACAGGTGATCACAATTAGGAATGAACGCGAGGTAATGAGGGGGCGTGGCGCACACTAGGATCGTACGGAGCGGATCGTGACACTTACAATGTGCAAAAGTACATGCAATAATATACTAGCACACTGTCAACAAAGCCTCTTAAAATCTACCCCTTATCGCAGAACGTTGCCCTAGGGCAACGAAAAGATAAACTATATTTCAGAACCTGCAAAAAAATAAAATAAATAAATAAATCCTGGAAAAAAAAAAAAAAAGACTTCTCTACAGCTTCATAGACACGCACATATTTTTTCTTATCTACTGTTAACGCCAATATAAATAAGATTAGTAAAGGAAGTGCAGCGGGCGGCCTCATTTGCACTCAGTGGGACTGCCGGCCCCATTCACACCTAGATGATCAGGCGGGCCCGTTCGCACCTAGTTGACCGGGCGGCCGCATTTTCGTAGTTGAAAAGGCGCCCGGATTTGCATGCATTTGACCAGGTCGGCCACATTTACACATAGTTGAAAAGGCGGCCGCATTAACATTTAGTGGGCCCCATTCACGCCTAATTTAGGGCGGTGGGGGTGGAGCTGGGGTGTGGGGTGGGGGTTTAGCGCGGTGTGGTTGGAGCTGGGGATGGGCAGTGGCCAGCTCCCGGAGGCCTCCCGGTGCTCCCCGTGGGCCCCTGTGCACTCCCCGGGCCGCCAATGGCAGAGGCCCGGTGGCCAGGAAGGACAAATGTCCCGAAATTGACCAGACGACACCAGGCCTCCTGTCCAGGCAGGGGGCGGAGCCTCCCCAGCCTCGCCGGCCCGCCCGATCTTTGGGGCGGGCCCTGCGGGCGGTACTCCGGTATGGTACCAGCAAGATATCAGGGGAGAGCCGATCGCTTACAGGCTCCGCCATGAGAAGTCGGCCCGGTCGTCTTTCATAGTTGAAAAGGCGGCCTCCGAGTCCTACGTCTGACAGACAGTCAGACGTGATCCACTCTGGCAGGGCCCCTCCCTACACCGAAGACTATGTCGGTTGGAAGAGAATGGCGCACGACGCCCTCCTCTTCCACCACCACCACCGACGGGAGAAAGAAAGGGGCCGGTCGGTGGACCAGGCGGCCGGGGCCATAGAGGCGGGCCTGGCCAGGGTTCTGTGCGATGGCCGGTGCCTCTCAAACTCACCCCGCTGCTGCGTTTGGCCTCGGTGGACCAGGCGGCTTTACTTGCAGCTGAGTTTGAGAGGCCTCGCAGACTAACCCCGCTGCAGCTCCAAACCCTAGGCATAGGCCAGACGGGCAACCATAGCTACAGCCTTAGGACAAGGGCAACAGGGGCAGCCTCCGCCCAAGGCCTAAGCATAGGCCGCAGTGACAACCCAGGGGCCAAGGGGACGGGACGGGACGAGGGAGTGACGGAGGGGACACGGAGGGAGCAGGGGGGAACACCGGTGTGCTGCGGGCGGGACTGCAGAGCCGGGCTGGACGGGAGAGGCGGCCTCAGGCAGGGCCGCGGGCAGGACGGGAGAGGCGGCCTCAGGCAGGGCTGCGGGCATGTGTCCAGCAGAGGGGCGCCTCAGCGGGCGCCGCCATCACTTGGTCAGCAGGGGGCGCCTTGGCAGGCACCTCGGGCGTGTGTCCAGCAGGGGGCGCCTCGGCAGGTACCTCGGGCGCCTCAATCACGTGGCCAGCAGGCGGCGCCTCGGCGGGCACCTCAGGCGTGCGGCCAGCAGGGGGCGCCACGGGCAGAGCGGAGGCAGCAGCAGGCGTGCGACCGGCAGGGGGCGCCTCGGCAGGTACCTCGGGCGCCTCAATCACGTGGCCAGCAGGGGGCGCCTCGGCGGGCACCTCAGGCGTGCGGCCAGCAGGGGGCGCCAAGGGCAGAGCGGAGGCAGCTGCAGGCGTGCGACCAGCAGGGTGCGCCTCGGCTGGCGCCGCCGTCACGCGGCCAGCAGGGGGCGCAACCGCGGCCACCTCAGGCAGCTCAGGCGCCGGCAGGACAAGCGAGACGGGCAGTTCAGGCGCCGGCAGGACAGGCGAGACGGGCAGATCAGGCATTTCAAGTGCCGGCAGGACAGGCGAGACGGGCAGATCAGGCATTTCAAGTGCCGGCAGGACAGGCGAGACAGGCAGTTCAGGTGCTGGCAGGACAGGCGAGACAGGCAGTTCAGGTGCCGGCAGGACAGGCGGCTGGTCTCCGTCGGGACCGACCAGGCGGGTAGGGGTGCAGTCGTCCCAGGCGGGAAGCAGAGAGCAGGCTCCTAGGTACAGCGTTGGAGCTGCTTCCGCCAGCTCTCTGCTCCGCTTCTCCCGGCTGCTAATTAAGCGCTGGCTCAGGCGGCGAAGGCACTTACGTGTCCTCTGCAGCGGGTACTGTTGTCCGGGCGGGCGCTCCTCCGTGAGGAGGTCCGCGCCCCGGGTGGCCAGCTCCAGGGCTACAGGATCCTACAGTACTTTGGGTTGGGAGCGCCAAAACACAAAGTCTTGCAGGAGACCGATCCGGTGGTGCTCGGTCTCCTGCGTTGTGCTGTTTGGGAGATCCGTCATTCTGTCAGCTTTCGCGGGGAAGGCGAGCAGGGAGGCCGGCAAAGTGCAGCCAGAACGTCGGGTAAACGGGATTTATTTGCCAAAGACGGACAAGCACGGACAACACTCTGACACTACAATGACGGATCTGGCATACATGGGGAGACGCGGACTAATACACATGGGACTAGGCAAGAGAAACAGGACACAGGTGATCACAATTAGGAATGAACGCGAGGTAATGAGGGGGCGTGGCGCACACTAGGATCGTACGGAGCGGATCGTGACACTTACAATGTGCAAAAGTACATGCAATAATATACTAGCACACTGTCAACAAAGCCTCTTAAAATCTACCCCTTATCGCAGAACGTTGCCCTAGGGCAACGAAAAGATAAACTATATTTCAGAACCTGCAAAAAAATAAAATAAATAAATAAATCCTGGAAAAAAAAAAAAAAAGACTTCTCTACAGCTTCATAGACACGCACATATTTTTTCTTATCTACTGTTAACGCCAATATAAATAAGATTAGTAAAGGAAGTGCAGCGGGCGGCCTCATTTGCACTCAGTGGGACTGCCGGCCCCATTCACACCTAGATGATCAGGCGGGCCCGTTCGCACCTAGTTGACCGGGCGGCCGCATTTTCGTAGTTGAAAAGGCGCCCGGATTTGCATGCATTTGACCAGGTCGGCCACATTTACACATAGTTGAAAAGGCGGCCGCATTAACATTTAGTGGGCCCCATTCACGCCTAATTTAGGGCGGTGGGGGTGGAGCTGGGGTGTGGGGTGGGGGTTTAGCGCGGTGTGGTTGGAGCTGGGGATGGGCAGTGGCCAGCTCCCGGAGGCCTCCCGGTGCTCCCCGTGGGCCCCTGTGCACTCCCCGGGCCGCCAATGGCAGAGGCCCGGTGGCCAGGAAGGACAAATGTCCCGAAATTGACCAGACGACACCAGGCCTCCTGTCCAGGCAGGGGGCGGAGCCTCCCCAGCCTCGCCGGCCCGCCCGATCTTTGGGGCGGGCCCTGCGGGCGGTACTCCGGTATGGTACCAGCAAGATATCAGGGGAGAGCCGATCGCTTACAGGCTCCGCCATGAGAAGTCGGCCCGGTCGTCTTTCATAGTTGAAAAGGCGGCCTCCGAGTCCTACGTCTGACAGACAGTCAGACGTGATCCACTCTGGCAGGGCCCCTCCCTACACCGAAGACTATGTCGGTTGGAAGAGAATGGCGCACGACGCCCTCCTCTTCCACCACCACCACCGACGGGAGAAAGAAAGGGGCCGGTCGGTGGACCAGGCGGCCGGGGCCATAGAGGCGGGCCTGGCCAGGGTTCTGTGCGATGGCCGGTGCCTCTCAAACTCACCCCGCTGCTGCGTTTGGCCTCGGTGGACCAGGCGGCTTTACTTGCAGCTGAGTTTGAGAGGCCTCGCAGACTAACCCCGCTGCAGCTCCAAACCCTAGGCATAGGCCAGACGGGCAACCATAGCTACAGCCTTAGGACAAGGGCAACAGGGGCAGCCTCCGCCCAAGGCCTAAGCATAGGCCGCAGTGACAACCCAGGGGCCAAGGGGACGGGACGGGACGAGGGAGTGACGGAGGGGACACGGAGGGAGCAGGGGGGAACACCGGTGTGCTGCGGGCGGGACTGCAGAGCCGGGCTGGACGGGAGAGGCGGCCTCAGGCAGGGCCGCGGGCAGGACGGGAGAGGCGGCCTCAGGCAGGGCTGCGGGCATGTGTCCAGCAGAGGGGCGCCTCAGCGGGCGCCGCCATCACTTGGTCAGCAGGGGGCGCCTTGGCAGGCACCTCGGGCGTGTGTCCAGCAGGGGGCGCCTCGGCAGGTACCTCGGGCGCCTCAATCACGTGGCCAGCAGGCGGCGCCTCGGCGGGCACCTCAGGCGTGCGGCCAGCAGGGGGCGCCACGGGCAGAGCGGAGGCAGCAGCAGGCGTGCGACCGGCAGGGGGCGCCTCGGCAGGTACCTCGGGCGCCTCAATCACGTGGCCAGCAGGGGGCGCCTCGGCGGGCACCTCAGGCGTGCGGCCAGCAGGGGGCGCCAAGGGCAGAGCGGAGGCAGCTGCAGGCGTGCGACCAGCAGGGTGCGCCTCGGCTGGCGCCGCCGTCACGCGGCCAGCAGGGGGCGCAACCGCGGCCACCTCAGGCAGCTCAGGCGCCGGCAGGACAAGCGAGACGGGCAGTTCAGGCGCCGGCAGGACAGGCGAGACGGGCAGATCAGGCATTTCAAGTGCCGGCAGGACAGGCGAGACGGGCAGATCAGGCATTTCAAGTGCCGGCAGGACAGGCGAGACAGGCAGTTCAGGTGCTGGCAGGACAGGCGAGACAGGCAGTTCAGGTGCCGGCAGGACAGGCGGCTGGTCTCCGTCGGGACCGACCAGGCGGGTAGGGGTGCAGTCGTCCCAGGCGGGAAGCAGAGAGCAGGCTCCTAGGTACAGCGTTGGAGCTGCTTCCGCCAGCTCTCTGCTCCGCTTCTCCCGGCTGCTAATTAAGCGCTGGCTCAGGCGGCGAAGGCACTTACGTGTCCTCTGCAGCGGGTACTGTTGTCCGGGCGGGCGCTCCTCCGTGAGGAGGTCCACGCCCCGGGTGGCCAGCTCCAGGGCTACAGGATCCTACAGTACTTTGGGTTGGGAGCGCCAAAACACAAAGTCTTGCAGGAGACCGATCCGGTGGTGCTCGGTCTCCTGCGTTGTGCTGTTTGGGAGATCCGTCATTCTGTCAGCTTTCGCGGGGAAGGCGAGCAGGGAGGCCGGCAAAGTGCAGCCAGAACGTCGGGTAAACGGGATTTATTTGCCAAAGACGGACAAGCACGGACAACACTCTGACACTACAATGACGGATCTGGCATACATGGGGAGACGCGGACTAATACACATGGGACTAGGCAAGAGAAACAGGACACAGGTGATCACAATTAGGAATGAACGCGAGGTAATGAGGGGGCGTGGCGCACACTAGGATCGTACGGAGCGGATCGTGACACTTACAATGTGCAAAAGTACATGCAATAATATACTAGCACACTGTCAACAAAGCCTCTTAAAATCTACCCCTTATCGCAGAACGTTGCCCTAGGGCAACGAAAAGATAAACTATATTTCAGAACCTGCAAAAAAATAAAATAAATAAATAAATCCTGGAAAAAAAAAAAAAAAGACTTCTCTACAGCTTCATAGACACGCACATATTTTTTCTTATCTACTGTTAACGCCAATATAAATAAGATTAGTAAAGGAAGTGCAGCGGGCGGCCTCATTTGCACTCAGTGGGACTGCCGGCCCCATTCACACCTAGATGATCAGGCGGGCCCGTTCGCACCTAGTTGACCGGGCGGCCGCATTTTCGTAGTTGAAAAGGCGCCCGGATTTGCATGCATTTGACCAGGTCGGCCACATTTACACATAGTTGAAAAGGCGGCCGCATTAACATTTAGTGGGCCCCATTCACGCCTAATTTAGGGCGGTGGGGGTGGAGCTGGGGTGTGGGGTGGGGGTTTAGCGCGGTGTGGTTGGAGCTGGGGATGGGCAGTGGCCAGCTCCCGGAGGCCTCCCGGTGCTCCCCGTGGGCCCCTGTGCACTCCCCGGGCCGCCAATGGCAGAGGCCCGGTGGCCAGGAAGGACAAATGTCCCGAAATTGACCAGACGACACCAGGCCTCCTGTCCAGGCAGGGGGCGGAGCCTCCCCAGCCTCGCCGGCCCGCCCGATCTTTGGGGCGGGCCCTGCGGGCGGTACTCCGGTATGGTACCAGCAAGATATCAGGGGAGAGCCGATCGCTTACAGGCTCCGCCATGAGAAGTCGGCCCGGTCGTCTTTCATAGTTGAAAAGGCGGCCTCCGAGTCCTACGTCTGACAGACAGTCAGACGTGATCCACTCTGGCAGGGCCCCTCCCTACACCGAAGACTATGTCGGTTGGAAGAGAATGGCGCACGACGCCCTCCTCTTCCACCACCACCACCGACGGGAGAAAGAAAGGGGCCGGTCGGTGGACCAGGCGGCCGGGGCCATAGAGGCGGGCCTGGCCAGGGTTCTGTGCGATGGCCGGTGCCTCTCAAACTCACCCCGCTGCTGCGTTTGGCCTCGGTGGACCAGGCGGCTTTACTTGCAGCTGAGTTTGAGAGGCCTCGCAGACTAACCCCGCTGCAGCTCCAAACCCTAGGCATAGGCCAGACGGGCAACCATAGCTACAGCCTTAGGACAAGGGCAACAGGGGCAGCCTCCGCCCAAGGCCTAAGCATAGGCCGCAGTGACAACCCAGGGGCCAAGGGGACGGGACGGGACGAGGGAGTGACGGAGGGGACACGGAGGGAGCAGGGGGGAACACCGGTGTGCTGCGGGCGGGACTGCAGAGCCGGGCTGGACGGGAGAGGCGGCCTCAGGCAGGGCCGCGGGCAGGACGGGAGAGGCGGCCTCAGGCAGGGCTGCGGGCATGTGTCCAGCAGAGGGGCGCCTCAGCGGGCGCCGCCATCACTTGGTCAGCAGGGGGCGCCTTGGCAGGCACCTCGGGCGTGTGTCCAGCAGGGGGCGCCTCGGCAGGTACCTCGGGCGCCTCAATCACGTGGCCAGCAGGCGGCGCCTCGGCGGGCACCTCAGGCGTGCGGCCAGCAGGGGGCGCCACGGGCAGAGCGGAGGCAGCAGCAGGCGTGCGACCGGCAGGGGGCGCCTCGGCAGGTACCTCGGGCGCCTCAATCACGTGGCCAGCAGGGGGCGCCTCGGCGGGCACCTCAGGCGTGCGGCCAGCAGGGGGCGCCAAGGGCAGAGCGGAGGCAGCTGCAGGCGTGCGACCAGCAGGGTGCGCCTCGGCTGGCGCCGCCGTCACGCGGCCAGCAGGGGGCGCAACCGCGGCCACCTCAGGCAGCTCAGGCGCCGGCAGGACAAGCGAGACGGGCAGTTCAGGCGCCGGCAGGACAGGCGAGACGGGCAGATCAGGCATTTCAAGTGCCGGCAGGACAGGCGAGACAGGCAGTTCAGGTGCTGGCAGGACAGGCGAGACAGGCAGTTCAGGTGCCGGCAGGACAGGCGGCTGGTCTCCGTCGGGACCGACCAGGCGGGTAGGGGTGCAGTCGTCCCAGGCGGGAAGCAGAGAGCAGGCTCCTAGGTACAGCGTTGGAGCTGCTTCCGCCAGCTCTCTGCTCCGCTTCTCCCGGCTGCTAATTAAGCGCTGGCTCAGGCGGCGAAGGCACTTACGTGTCCTCTGCAGCGGGTACTGTTGTCCGGGCGGGCGCTCCTCCGTGAGGAGGTCCGCGCCCCGGGTGGCCAGCTCCAGGGCTACAGGATCCTACAGTACTTTGGGTTGGGAGCGCCAAAACACAAAGTCTTGCAGGAGACCGATCCGGTGGTGCTCGGTCTCCTGCGTTGTGCTGTTTGGGAGATCCGTCATTCTGTCAGCTTTCGCGGGGAAGGCGAGCAGGGAGGCCGGCAAAGTGCAGCCAGAACGTCGGGTAAACGGGATTTATTTGCCAAAGACGGACAAGCACGGACAACACTCTGACACTACAATGACGGATCTGGCATACATGGGGAGACGCGGACTAATACACATGGGACTAGGCAAGAGAAACAGGACACAGGTGATCACAATTAGGAATGAACGCGAGGTAATGAGGGGGCGTGGCGCACACTAGGATCGTACGGAGCGGATCGTGACACTTACAATGTGCAAAAGTACATGCAATAATATACTAGCACACTGTCAACAAAGCCTCTTAAAATCTACCCCTTATCGCAGAACGTTGCCCTAGGGCAACGAAAAGATAAACTATATTTCAGAACCTGCAAAAAAATAAAATAAATAAATAAATCCTGGAAAAAAAAAAAAAAGACTTCTCTACAGCTTCATAGACACGCACATATTTCTTCTTATCTACTGTTAACGCCAATATAAATAAGATTAGTAAAGGAAGTGCAGCGGGCGGCCTCATTTGCACTCAGTGGGACTGCCGGCCCCATTCACACCTAGATGATCAGGCGGGCCCGTTCGCACCTAGTTGACCGGGCGGCCGCATTTTCGTAGTTGAAAAGGTGCCCGGATTTGCATGCATTTGACCAGGTCGGCCACATTTACACATAGTTGAAAAGGCGGCCGCATTAACATTTAGTGGGCCCCATTCACGCCTAATTTAGGGCGGTGGGGGTGGAGCTGGGGTGTGGGGTGGGGGTTTAGCGCGGTGTGGTTGGAGCTGGGGATGGGCAGTGGCCAGCTCCCGGAGGCCTCCCGGTGCTCCCCGTGGGCCCCTGTGCACTCCCCGGGCCGCCAATGGCAGAGGCCCGGTGGCCAGGAAGGACAAATGTCCCGAAATTGACCAGACGACACCAGGCCTCCTGTCCAGGCAGGGGGCGGAGCCTCCCCAGCCTCGCCGGCCCGCCCGATCTTTGGGGCGGGCCCTGCGGGCGGTACTCCGGTATGGTACCAGCAAGATATCAGGGGAGAGCCGATCGCTTACAGGCTCCGCCATGAGAAGTCGGCCCGGTCGTCTTTCATAGTTGAAAAGGCGGCCTCCGAGTCCTACGTCTGACAGACAGTCAGACGTGATCCACTCTGGCAGGGCCCCTCCCTACACCGAAGACTATGTCGGTTGGAAGAGAATGGCGCACGACGCCCTCCTCTTCCACCACCACCACCGACGGGAGAAAGAAAGGGGCCGGTCGGTGGACCAGGCGGCCGGGGCCATAGAGGCGGGCCTGGCCAGGGTTCTGTGCGATGGCCGGTGCCTCTCAAACTCACCCCGCTGCTGCGTTTGGCCTCGGTGGACCAGGCGGCTTTACTTGCAGCTGAGTTTGAGAGGCCTCGCAGACTAACCCCGCTGCAGCTCCAAACCCTAGGCATAGGCCAGACGGGCAAACATAGCTACAGCCTTAGGACAAGGGCAACAGGGGCAGCCTCCGCCCAAGGCCTAAGCATAGGCCGCAGTGACAACCCAGGGGCCAAGGGGACGGGACGGGACGAGGGAGTGACGGAGGGGACACGGAGGGAGCAGGGGGGAACACCGGTGTGCTGCGGGCGGGACTGCAGAGCCGGGCTGGACGGGAGAGGCGGCCTCAGGCAGGGCCGCGGGCAGGACGGGAGAGGCGGCCTCAGGCAGGGCTGCGGGCATGTGTCCAGCAGAGGGGCGCCTCAGCGGGCGCCGCCATCACTTGGTCAGCAGGGGGCGCCTTGGCAGGCACCTCGGGCGTGTGTCCAGCAGGGGGCGCCTCGGCAGGTACCTCGGGCGCCTCAATCACGTGGCCAGCAGGCGGCGCCTCGGCGGGCACCTCAGGCGTGCGGCCAGCAGGGGGCGCCACGGGCAGAGCGGAGGCAGCAGCAGGCGTGCGACCGGCAGGGGGCGCCTCGGCAGGTACCTCGGGCGCCTCAATCACGTGGCCAGCAGGGGGCGCCTCGGCGGGCACCTCAGGCGTGCGGCCAGCAGGGGGCGCCAAGGGCAGAGCGGAGGCAGCTGCAGGCGTGCGACCAGCAGGGTGCGCCTCGGCTGGCGCCGCCGTCACGCGGCCAGCAGGGGGCGCAACCGCGGCCACCTCAGGCAGCTCAGGCGCCGGCAGGACAAGCGAGACGGGCAGTTCAGGCGCCGGCAGGACAGGCGAGACGGGCAGATCAGGCATTTCAAGTGCCGGCAGGACAGGCGAGACAGGCAGTTCAGGTGCTGGCAGGACAGGCGAGACAGGCAGTTCAGGTGCCGGCAGGACAGGCGGCTGGTCTCCGTCGGGACCGACCAGGCGGGTAGGGGTGCAGTCGTCCCAGGCGGGAAGCAGAGAGCAGGCTCCTAGGTACAGCGTTGGAGCTGCTTCCGCCAGCTCTCTGCTCCGCTTCTCCCGGCTGCTAATTAAGCGCTGGCTCAGGCGGCGAAGGCACTTACGTGTCCTCTGCAGCGGGTACTGTTGTCCGGGCGGGCGCTCCTCCGTGAGGAGGTCCGCGCCCCGGGTGGCCAGCTCCAGGGCTACAGGATCCTACAGTACTTTGGGTTGGGAGCGCCAAAACACAAAGTCTTGCAGGAGACCGATCCGGTGGTGCTCGGTCTCCTGCGTTGTGCTGTTTGGGAGATCCGTCATTCTGTCAGCTTTCGCGGGGAAGGCGAGCAGGGAGGCCGGCAAAGTGCAGCCAGAACGTCGGGTAAACGGGATTTATTTGCCAAAGACGGACAAGCACGGACAACACTCTGACACTACAATGACGGATCTGGCATACATGGGGAGACGCGGACTAATACACATGGGACTAGGCAAGAGAAACAGGACACAGGTGATCACAATTAGGAATGAACGCGAGGTAATGAGGGGGCGTGGCGCACACTAGGATCGTACGGAGCGGATCGTGACACTTACAATGTGCAAAAGTACATGCAATAATATACTAGCACACTGTCAACAAAGCCTCTTAAAATCTACCCCTTATCGCAGAACGTTGCCCTAGGGCAACGAAAAGATAAACTATATTTCAGAACCTGCAAAAAAATAAAATAAATAAATAAATCCTGGAAAAAAAAAAAAAAAGACTTCTCTACAGCTTCATAGACACGCACATATTTTTTCTTATCTACTGTTAACGCCAATATAAATAAGATTAGTAAAGGAAGTGCAGCGGGCGGCCTCATTTGCACTCAGTGGGACTGCCGGCCCCATTCACACCTAGATGATCAGGCGGGCCCGTTCGCACCTAGTTGACCGGGCGGCCGCATTTTCGTAGTTGAAAAGGCGCCCGGATTTGCATGCATTTGACCAGGTCGGCCACATTTACACATAGTTGAAAAGGCGGCCGCATTAACATTTAGTGGGCCCCATTCACGCCTAATTTAGGGCGGTGGGGGTGGAGCTGGGGTGTGGGGTGGGGGTTTAGCGCGGTGTGGTTGGAGCTGGGGATGGGCAGTGGCCAGCTCCCGGAGGCCTCCCGGTGCTCCCCGTGGGCCCCTGTGCACTCCCCGGGCCGCCAATGGCAGAGGCCCGGTGGCCAGGAAGGACAAATGTCCCGAAATTGACCAGACGACACCAGGCCTCCTGTCCAGGCAGGGGGCGGAGCCTCCCCAGCCTCGCCGGCCCGCCCGATCTTTGGGGCGGGCCCTGCGGGCGGTACTCCGGTATGGTACCAGCAAGATATCAGGGGAGAGCCGATCGCTTACAGGCTCCGCCATGAGAAGTCGGCCCGGTCGTCTTTCATAGTTGAAAAGGCGGCCTCCGAGTCCTACGTCTGACAGACAGTCAGACGTGATCCACTCTGGCAGGGCCCCTCCCTACACCGAAGACTATGTCGGTTGGAAGAGAATGGCGCACGACGCCCTCCTCTTCCACCACCACCACCGACGGGAGAAAGAAAGGGGCCGGTCGGTGGACCAGGCGGCCGGGGCCATAGAGGCGGGCCTGGCCAGGGTTCTGTGCGATGGCCGGTGCCTCTCAAACTCACCCCGCTGCTGCGTTTGGCCTCGGTGGACCAGGCGGCTTTACTTGCAGCTGAGTTTGAGAGGCCTCGCAGACTAACCCCGCTGCAGCTCCAAACCCTAGGCATAGGCCAGACGGGCAACCATAGCTACAGCCTTAGGACAAGGGCAACAGGGGCAGCCTCCGCCCAAGGCCTAAGCATAGGCCGCAGTGACAACCCAGGGGCCAAGGGGACGGGACGGGACGAGGGAGTGACGGAGGGGACACGGAGGGAGCAGGGGGGAACACCGGTGTGCTGCGGGCGGGACTGCAGAGCCGGGCTGGACGGGAGAGGCGGCCTCAGGCAGGGCCGCGGGCAGGACGGGAGAGGCGGCCTCAGGCAGGGCTGCGGGCATGTGTCCAGCAGAGGGGCGCCTCAGCGGGCGCCGCCATCACTTGGTCAGCAGGGGGCGCCTTGGCAGGCACCTCGGGCGTGTGTCCAGCAGGGGGCGCCTCGGCAGGTACCTCGGGCGCCTCAATCACGTGGCCAGCAGGCGGCGCCTCGGCGGGCACCTCAGGCGTGCGGCCAGCAGGGGGCGCCACGGGCAGAGCGGAGGCAGCAGCAGGCGTGCGACCGGCAGGGGGCGCCTCGGCAGGTACCTCGGGCGCCTCAATCACGTGGCCAGCAGGGGGCGCCTCGGCGGGCACCTCAGGCGTGCGGCCAGCAGGGGGCGCCAAGGGCAGAGCGGAGGCAGCTGCAGGCGTGCGACCAGCAGGGTGCGCCTCGGCTGGCGCCGCCGTCACGCGGCCAGCAGGGGGCGCAACCGCGGCCACCTCAGGCAGCTCAGGCGCCGGCAGGACAAGCGAGACGGGCAGTTCAGGCGCCGGCAGGACAGGCGAGACGGGCAGATCAGGCATTTCAAGTGCCGGCAGGACAGGCGAGACGGGCAGATCAGGCATTTCAAGTGCCGGCAGGACAGGCGAGACAGGCAGTTCAGGTGCTGGCAGGACAGGCGAGACAGGCAGTTCAGGTGCCGGCAGGACAGGCGGCTGGTCTCCGTCGGGACCGACCAGGCGGGTAGGGGTGCAGTCGTCCCAGGCGGGAAGCAGAGAGCAGGCTCCTAGGTACAGCGTTGGAGCTGCTTCCGCCAGCTCTCTGCTCCGCTTCTCCCGGCTGCTAATTAAGCGCTGGCTCAGGCGGCGAAGGCACTTACGTGTCCTCTGCAGCGGGTACTGTTGTCCGGGCGGGCGCTCCTCCGTGAGGAGGTCCGCGCCCCGGGTGGCCAGCTCCAGGGCTACAGGATCCTACAGTACTTTGGGTTGGGAGCGCCAAAACACAAAGTCTTGCAGGAGACCGATCCGGTGGTGCTCGGTCTCCTGCGTTGTGCTGTTTGGGAGATCCGTCATTCTGTCAGCTTTCGCGGGGAAGGCGAGCAGGGAGGCCGGCAAAGTGCAGCCAGAACGTCGGGTAAACGGGATTTATTTGCCAAAGACGGACAAGCACGGACAACACTCTGACACTACAATGACGGATCTGGCATACATGGGGAGACGCGGACTAATACACATGGGACTAGGCAAGAGAAACAGGACACAGGTGATCACAATTAGGAATGAACGCGAGGTAATGAGGGGGCGTGGCGCACACTAGGATCGTACGGAGCGGATCGTGACACTTACAATGTGCAAAAGTACATGCAATAATATACTAGCACACTGTCAACAAAGCCTCTTAAAATCTACCCCTTATCGCAGAACGTTGCCCTAGGGCAACGAAAAGATAAACTATATTTCAGAACCTGCAAAAAAATAAAATAAATAAATAAATCCTGGAAAAAAAAAAAAAAGACTTCTCTACAGCTTCATAGACACGCACATATTTCTTCTTATCTACTGTTAACGCCAATATAAATAAGATTAGTAAAGGAAGTGCAGCGGGCGGCCTCATTTGCACTCAGTGGGACTGCCGGCCCCATTCACACCTAGATGATCAGGCGGGCCCGTTCGCACCTAGTTGACCGGGCGGCCGCATTTTCGTAGTTGAAAAGGCGCCCGGATTTGCATGCATTTGACCAGGTCGGCCACATTTACACATAGTTGAAAAGGCGGCCGCATTAACATTTAGTGGGCCCCATTCACGCCTAATTTAGGGCGGTGGGGGTGGAGCTGGGGTGTGGGGTGGGGGTTTAGCGCGGTGTGGTTGGAGCTGGGGATGGGCAGTGGCCAGCTCCCGGAGGCCTCCCGGTGCTCCCCGTGGGCCCCTGTGCACTCCCCGGGCCGCCAATGGCAGAGGCCCGGTGGCCAGGAAGGACAAATGTCCCGAAATTGACCAGACGACACCAGGCCTCCTGTCCAGGCAGGGGGCGGAGCCTCCCCAGCCTCGCCGGCCCGCCCGATCTTTGGGGCGGGCCCTGCGGGCGGTACTCCGGTATGGTACCAGCAAGATATCAGGGGAGAGCCGATCGCTTACAGGCTCCGCCATGAGAAGTCGGCCCGGTCGTCTTTCATAGTTGAAAAGGCGGCCTCCGAGTCCTACGTCTGACAGACAGTCAGACGTGATCCACTCTGGCAGGGCCCCTCCCTACACCGAAGACTATGTCGGTTGGAAGAGAATGGCGCACGACGCCCTCCTCTTCCACCACCACCACCGACGGGAGAAAGAAAGGGGCCGGTCGGTGGACCAGGCGGCCGGGGCCATAGAGGCGGGCCTGGCCAGGGTTCTGTGCGATGGCCGGTGCCTCTCAAACTCACCCCGCTGCTGCGTTTGGCCTCGGTGGACCAGGCGGCTTTACTTGCAGCTGAGTTTGAGAGGCCTCGCAGACTAACCCCGCTGCAGCTCCAAACCCTAGGCATAGGCCAGACGGGCAACCATAGCTACAGCCTTAGGACAAGGGCAACAGGGGCAGCCTCCGCCCAAGGCCTAAGCATAGGCCGCAGTGACAACCCAGGGGCCAAGGGGACGGGACGGGACGAGGGAGTGACGGAGGGGACACGGAGGGAGCAGGGGGGAACACCGGTGTGCTGCGGGCGGGACTGCAGAGCCGGGCTGGACGGGAGAGGCGGCCTCAGGCAGGGCCGCGGGCAGGACGGGAGAGGCGGCCTCAGGCAGGGCTGCGGGCATGTGTCCAGCAGAGGGGCGCCTCAGCGGGCGCCGCCATCACTTGGTCAGCAGGGGGCGCCTTGGCAGGCACCTCGGGCGTGTGTCCAGCAGGGGGCGCCTCGGCAGGTACCTCGGGCGCCTCAATCACGTGGCCAGCAGGCGGCGCCTCGGCGGGCACCTCAGGCGTGCGGCCAGCAGGGGGCGCCACGGGCAGAGCGGAGGCAGCAGCAGGCGTGCGACCGGCAGGGGGCGCCTCGGCAGGTACCTCGGGCGCCTCAATCACGTGGCCAGCAGGGGGCGCCTCGGCGGGCACCTCAGGCGTGCGGCCAGCAGGGGGCGCCACGGGCAGAGCGGAGGCAGCTGCAGGCGTGCGACCAGCAGGGTGCGCCTCGGCTGGCGCCGCCGTCACGCGGCCAGCAGGGGGCGCAACCGCGGCCACCTCAGGCAGCTCAGGCGCCGGCAGGACAAGCGAGACGGGCAGTTCAGGCGCCGGCAGGACAGGCGAGACGGGCAGATCAGGCATTTCAAGTGCCGGCAGGACAGGCGAGACAGGCAGTTCAGGTGCTGGCAGGACAGGCGAGACAGGCAGTTCAGGTGCCGGCAGGACAGGCGGCTGGTCTCCGTCGGGACCGACCAGGCGGGTAGGGGTGCAGTCGTCCCAGGCGGGAAGCAGAGAGCAGGCTCCTAGGTACAGCGTTGGAGCTGCTTCCGCCAGCTCTCTGCTCCGCTTCTCCCGGCTGCTAATTAAGCGCTGGCTCAGGCGGCGAAGGCACTTACGTGTCCTCTGCAGCGGGTACTGTTGTCCGGGCGGGCGCTCCTCCGTGAGGAGGTCCGCGCCCCGGGTGGCCAGCTCCAGGGCTACAGGATCCTACAGTACTTTGGGTTGGGAGCGCCAAAACACAAAGTCTTGCAGGAGACCGATCCGGTGGTGCTCGGTCTCCTGCGTTGTGCTGTTTGGGAGATCCGTCATTCTGTCAGCTTTCGCGGGGAAGGCGAGCAGGGAGGCCGGCAAAGTGCAGCCAGAACGTCGGGTAAACGGGATTTATTTGCCAAAGACGGACAAGCACGGACAACACTCTGACACTACAATGACGGATCTGGCATACATGGGGAGACGCGGACTAATACACATGGGACTAGGCAAGAGAAACAGGACACAGGTGATCACAATTAGGAATGAACGCGAGGTAATGAGGGGGCGTGGCGCACACTAGGATCGTACGGAGCGGATCGTGACACTTACAATGTGCAAAAGTACATGCAATAATATACTAGCACACTGTCAACAAAGCCTCTTAAAATCTACCCCTTATCGCAGAACGTTGCCCTAGGGCAACGAAAAGATAAACTATATTTCAGAACCTGCAAAAAAATAAAATAAATAAATAAATCCTGGAAAAAAAAAAAAAAGACTTCTCTACAGCTTCATAGACACGCACATATTTCTTCTTATCTACTGTTAACGCCAATATAAATAAGATTAGTAAAGGAAGTGCAGCGGGCGGCCTCATTTGCACTCAGTGGGACTGCCGGCCCCATTCACACCTAGATGATCAGGCGGGCCCGTTCGCACCTAGTTGACCGGGCGGCCGCATTTTCGTAGTTGAAAAGGTGCCCGGATTTGCATGCATTTGACCAGGTCGGCCACATTTACACATAGTTGAAAAGGCGGCCGCATTAACATTTAGTGGGCCCCATTCACGCCTAATTTAGGGCGGTGGGGGTGGAGCTGGGGTGTGGGGTGGGGGTTTAGCGCGGTGTGGTTGGAGCTGGGGATGGGCAGTGGCCAGCTCCCGGAGGCCTCCCGGTGCTCCCCGTGGGCCCCTGTGCACTCCCCGGGCCGCCAATGGCAGAGGCCCGGTGGCCAGGAAGGACAAATGTCCCGAAATTGACCAGACGACACCAGGCCTCCTGTCCAGGCAGGGGGCGGAGCCTCCCCAGCCTCGCCGGCCCGCCCGATCTTTGGGGCGGGCCCTGCGGGCGGTACTCCGGTATGGTACCAGCAAGATATCAGGGGAGAGCCGATCGCTTACAGGCTCCGCCATGAGAAGTCGGCCCGGTCGTCTTTCATAGTTGAAAAGGCGGCCTCCGAGTCCTACGTCTGACAGACAGTCAGACGTGATCCACTCTGGCAGGGCCCCTCCCTACACCGAAGACTATGTCGGTTGGAAGAGAATGGCGCACGACGCCCTCCTCTTCCACCACCACCACCGACGGGAGAAAGAAAGGGGCCGGTCGGTGGACCAGGCGGCCGGGGCCATAGAGGCGGGCCTGGCCAGGGTTCTGTGCGATGGCCGGTGCCTCTCAAACTCACCCCGCTGCTGCGTTTGGCCTCGGTGGACCAGGCGGCTTTACTTGCAGCTGAGTTTGAGAGGCCTCGCAGACTAACCCCGCTGCAGCTCCAAACCCTAGGCATAGGCCAGACGGGCAACCATAGCTACAGCCTTAGGACAAGGGCAACAGGGGCAGCCTCCGCCCAAGGCCTAAGCATAGGCCGCAGTGACAACCCAGGGGCCAAGGGGACGGGACGGGACGAGGGAGTGACGGAGGGGACACGGAGGGAGCAGGGGGGAACACCGGTGTGCTGCGGGCGGGACTGCAGAGCCGGGCTGGACGGGAGAGGCGGCCTCAGGCAGGGCCGCGGGCAGGACGGGAGAGGCGGCCTCAGGCAGGGCTGCGGGCATGTGTCCAGCAGAGGGGCGCCTCAGCGGGCGCCGCCATCACTTGGTCAGCAGGGGGCGCCTTGGCAGGCACCTCGGGCGTGTGTCCAGCAGGGGGCGCCTCGGCAGGTACCTCGGGCGCCTCAATCACGTGGCCAGCAGGCGGCGCCTCGGCGGGCACCTCAGGCGTGCGGCCAGCAGGGGGCGCCACGGGCAGAGCGGAGGCAGCAGCAGGCGTGCGACCGGCAGGGGGCGCCTCGGCAGGTACCTCGGGCGCCTCAATCACGTGGCCAGCAGGGGGCGCCTCGGCGGGCACCTCAGGCGTGCGGCCAGCAGGGGGCGCCAAGGGCAGAGCGGAGGCAGCTGCAGGCGTGCGACCAGCAGGGTGCGCCTCGGCTGGCGCCGCCGTCACGCGGCCAGCAGGGGGCGCAACCGCGGCCACCTCAGGCAGCTCAGGCGCCGGCAGGACAAGCGAGACGGGCAGTTCAGGCGCCGGCAGGACAGGCGAGACGGGCAGATCAGGCATTTCAAGTGCCGGCAGGACAGGCGAGACAGGCAGTTCAGGTGCTGGCAGGACAGGCGAGACAGGCAGTTCAGGTGCCGGCAGGACAGGCGGCTGGTCTCCGTCGGGACCGACCAGGCGGGTAGGGGTGCAGTCGTCCCAGGCGGGAAGCAGAGAGCAGGCTCCTAGGTACAGCGTTGGAGCTGCTTCCGCCAGCTCTCTGCTCCGCTTCTCCCGGCTGCTAATTAAGCGCTGGCTCAGGCGGCGAAGGCACTTACGTGTCCTCTGCAGCGGGTACTGTTGTCCGGGCGGGCGCTCCTCCGTGAGGAGGTCCGCGCCCCGGGTGGCCAGCTCCAGGGCTACAGGATCCTACAGTACTTTGGGTTGGGAGCGCCAAAACACAAAGTCTTGCAGGAGACCGATCCGGTGGTGCTCGGTCTCCTGCGTTGTGCTGTTTGGGAGATCCGTCATTCTGTCAGCTTTCGCGGGGAAGGCGAGCAGGGAGGCCGGCAAAGTGCAGCCAGAACGTCGGGTAAACGGGATTTATTTGCCAAAGACGGACAAGCACGGACAACACTCTGACACTACAATGACGGATCTGGCATACATGGGGAGACGCGGACTAATACACATGGGACTAGGCAAGAGAAACAGGACACAGGTGATCACAATTAGGAATGAACGCGAGGTAATGAGGGGGCGTGGCGCACACTAGGATCGTACGGAGCGGATCGTGACACTTACAATGTGCAAAAGTACATGCAATAATATACTAGCACACTGTCAACAAAGCCTCTTAAAATCTACCCCTTATCGCAGAACGTTGCCCTAGGGCAACGAAAAGATAAACTATATTTCAGAACCTGCAAAAAAATAAAATAAATAAATAAATCCTGGAAAAAAAAAAAAAAGACTTCTCTACAGCTTCATAGACACGCACATATTTCTTCTTATCTACTGTTAACGCCAATATAAATAAGATTAGTAAAGGAAGTGCAGCGGGCGGCCTCATTTGCACTCAGTGGGACTGCCGGCCCCATTCACACCTAGATGATCAGGCGGGCCCGTTCGCACCTAGTTGACCGGGCGGCCGCATTTTCGTAGTTGAAAAGGTGCCCGGATTTGCATGCATTTGACCAGGTCGGCCACATTTACACATAGTTGAAAAGGCGGCCGCATTAACATTTAGTGGGCCCCATTCACGCCTAATTTAGGGCGGTGGGGGTGGAGCTGGGGTGTGGGGTGGGGGTTTAGCGCGGTGTGGTTGGAGCTGGGGATGGGCAGTGGCCAGCTCCCGGAGGCCTCCCGGTGCTCCCCGTGGGCCCCTGTGCACTCCCCGGGCCGCCAATGGCAGAGGCCCGGTGGCCAGGAAGGACAAATGTCCCGAAATTGACCAGACGACACCAGGCCTCCTGTCCAGGCAGGGGGCGGAGCCTCCCCAGCCTCGCCGGCCCGCCCGATCTTTGGGGCGGGCCCTGCGGGCGGTACTCCGGTATGGTACCAGCAAGATATCAGGGGAGAGCCGATCGCTTACAGGCTCCGCCATGAGAAGTCGGCCCGGTCGTCTTTCATAGTTGAAAAGGCGGCCTCCGAGTCCTACGTCTGACAGACAGTCAGACGTGATCCACTCTGGCAGGGCCCCTCCCTACACCGAAGACTATGTCGGTTGGAAGAGAATGGCGCACGACGCCCTCCTCTTCCACCACCACCACCGACGGGAGAAAGAAAGGGGCCGGTCGGTGGACCAGGCGGCCGGGGCCATAGAGGCGGGCCTGGCCAGGGTTCTGTGCGATGGCCGGTGCCTCTCAAACTCACCCCGCTGCTGCGTTTGGCCTCGGTGGACCAGGCGGCTTTACTTGCAGCTGAGTTTGAGAGGCCTCGCAGACTAACCCCGCTGCAGCTCCAAACCCTAGGCATAGGCCAGACGGGCAACCATAGCTACAGCCTTAGGACAAGGGCAACAGGGGCAGCCTCCGCCCAAGGCCTAAGCATAGGCCGCAGTGACAACCCAGGGGCCAAGGGGACGGGACGGGACGAGGGAGTGACGGAGGGGACACGGAGGGAGCAGGGGGGAACACCGGTGTGCTGCGGGCGGGACTGCAGAGCCGGGCTGGACGGGAGAGGCGGCCTCAGGCAGGGCCGCGGGCAGGACGGGAGAGGCGGCCTCAGGCAGGGCTGCGGGCATGTGTCCAGCAGAGGGGCGCCTCAGCGGGCGCCGCCATCACTTGGTCAGCAGGGGGCGCCTTGGCAGGCACCTCGGGCGTGTGTCCAGCAGGGGGCGCCTCGGCAGGTACCTCGGGCGCCTCAATCACGTGGCCAGCAGGCGGCGCCTCGGCGGGCACCTCAGGCGTGCGGCCAGCAGGGGGCGCCACGGGCAGAGCGGAGGCAGCAGCAGGCGTGCGACCGGCAGGGGGCGCCTCGGCAGGTACCTCGGGCGCCTCAATCACGTGGCCAGCAGGGGGCGCCTCGGCGGGCACCTCAGGCGTGCGGCCAGCAGGGGGCGCCAAGGGCAGAGCGGAGGCAGCTGCAGGCGTGCGACCAGCAGGGTGCGCCTCGGCTGGCGCCGCCGTCACGCGGCCAGCAGGGGGCGCAACCGCGGCCACCTCAGGCAGCTCAGGCGCCGGCAGGACAAGCGAGACGGGCAGTTCAGGCGCCGGCAGGACAGGCGAGACGGGCAGATCAGGCATTTCAAGTGCCGGCAGGACAGGCGAGACGGGCAGATCAGGCATTTCAAGTGCCGGCAGGACAGGCGAGACAGGCAGTTCAGGTGCTGGCAGGACAGGCGAGACAGGCAGTTCAGGTGCCGGCAGGACAGGCGGCTGGTCTCCGTCGGGACCGACCAGGCGGGTAGGGGTGCAGTCGTCCCAGGCGGGAAGCAGAGAGCAGGCTCCTAGGTACAGCGTTGGAGCTGCTTCCGCCAGCTCTCTGCTCCGCTTCTCCCGGCTGCTAATTAAGCGCTGGCTCAGGCGGCGAAGGCACTTACGTGTCCTCTGCAGCGGGTACTGTTGTCCGGGCGGGCGCTCCTCCGTGAGGAGGTCCGCGCCCCGGGTGGCCAGCTCCAGGGCTACAGGATCCTACAGTACTTTGGGTTGGGAGCGCCAAAACACAAAGTCTTGCAGGAGACCGATCCGGTGGTGCTCGGTCTCCTGCGTTGTGCTGTTTGGGAGATCCGTCATTCTGTCAGCTTTCGCGGGGAAGGCGAGCAGGGAGGCCGGCAAAGTGCAGCCAGAACGTCGGGTAAACGGGATTTATTTGCCAAAGACGGACAAGCACGGACAACACTCTGACACTACAATGACGGATCTGGCATACATGGGGAGACGCGGACTAATACACATGGGACTAGGCAAGAGAAACAGGACACAGGTGATCACAATTAGGAATGAACGCGAGGTAATGAGGGGGCGTGGCGCACACTAGGATCGTACGGAGCGGATCGTGACACTTACAATGTGCAAAAGTACATGCAATAATATACTAGCACACTGTCAACAAAGCCTCTTAAAATCTACCCCTTATCGCAGAACGTTGCCCTAGGGCAACGAAAAGATAAACTATATTTCAGAACCTGCAAAAAAATAAAATAAATAAATAAATCCTGGAAAAAAAAAAAAAAGACTTCTCTACAGCTTCATAGACACGCACATATTTCTTCTTATCTACTGTTAACGCCAATATAAATAAGATTAGTAAAGGAAGTGCAGCGGGCGGCCTCATTTGCACTCAGTGGGACTGCCGGCCCCATTCACACCTAGATGATCAGGCGGGCCCGTTCGCACCTAGTTGACCGGGCGGCCGCATTTTCGTAGTTGAAAAGGCGCCCGGATTTGCATGCATTTGACCAGGTCGGCCACATTTACACATAGTTGAAAAGGCGGCCGCATTAACATTTAGTGGGCCCCATTCACGCCTAATTTAGGGCGGTGGGGGTGGAGCTGGGGTGTGGGGTGGGGGTTTAGCGCGGTGTGGTTGGAGCTGGGGATGGGCAGTGGCCAGCTCCCGGAGGCCTCCCGGTGCTCCCCGTGGGCCCCTGTGCACTCCCCGGGCCGCCAATGGCAGAGGCCCGGTGGCCAGGAAGGACAAATGTCCCGAAATTGACCAGACGACACCAGGCCTCCTGTCCAGGCAGGGGGCGGAGCCTCCCCAGCCTCGCCGGCCCGCCCGATCTTTGGGGCGGGCCCTGCGGGCGGTACTCCGGTATGGTACCAGCAAGATATCAGGGGAGAGCCGATCGCTTACAGGCTCCGCCATGAGAAGTCGGCCCGGTCGTCTTTCATAGTTGAAAAGGCGGCCTCCGAGTCCTACGTCTGACAGACAGTCAGACGTGATCCACTCTGGCAGGGCCCCTCCCTACACCGAAGACTATGTCGGTTGGAAGAGAATGGCGCACGACGCCCTCCTCTTCCACCACCACCACCGACGGGAGAAAGAAAGGGGCCGGTCGGTGGACCAGGCGGCCGGGGCCATAGAGGCGGGCCTGGCCAGGGTTCTGTGCGATGGCCGGTGCCTCTCAAACTCACCCCGCTGCTGCGTTTGGCCTCGGTGGACCAGGCGGCTTTACTTGCAGCTGAGTTTGAGAGGCCTCGCAGACTAACCCCGCTGCAGCTCCAAACCCTAGGCATAGGCCAGACGGGCAACCATAGCTACAGCCTTAGGACAAGGGCAACAGGGGCAGCCTCCGCCCAAGGCCTAAGCATAGGCCGCAGTGACAACCCAGGGGCCAAGGGGACGGGACGGGACGAGGGAGTGACGGAGGGGACACGGAGGGAGCAGGGGGGAACACCGGTGTGCTGCGGGCGGGACTGCAGAGCCGGGCTGGACGGGAGAGGCGGCCTCAGGCAGGGCCGCGGGCAGGACGGGAGAGGCGGCCTCAGGCAGGGCTGCGGGCATGTGTCCAGCAGAGGGGCGCCTCAGCGGGCGCCGCCATCACTTGGTCAGCAGGGGGCGCCTTGGCAGGCACCTCGGGCGTGTGTCCAGCAGGGGGCGCCTCGGCAGGTACCTCGGGCGCCTCAATCACGTGGCCAGCAGGCGGCGCCTCGGCGGGCACCTCAGGCGTGCGGCCAGCAGGGGGCGCCACGGGCAGAGCGGAGGCAGCAGCAGGCGTGCGACCGGCAGGGGGCGCCTCGGCAGGTACCTCGGGCGCCTCAATCACGTGGCCAGCAGGGGGCGCCTCGGCGGGCACCTCAGGCGTGCGGCCAGCAGGGGGCGCCACGGGCAGAGCGGAGGCAGCTGCAGGCGTGCGACCAGCAGGGTGCGCCTCGGCTGGCGCCGCCGTCACGCGGCCAGCAGGGGGCGCAACCGCGGCCACCTCAGGCAGCTCAGGCGCCGGCAGGACAAGCGAGACGGGCAGTTCAGGCGCCGGCAGGACAGGCGAGACGGGCAGATCAGGCATTTCAAGTGCCGGCAGGACAGGCGAGACAGGCAGTTCAGGTGCTGGCAGGACAGGCGAGACAGGCAGTTCAGGTGCCGGCAGGACAGGCGGCTGGTCTCCGTCGGGACCGACCAGGCGGGTAGGGGTGCAGTCGTCCCAGGCGGGAAGCAGAGAGCAGGCTCCTAGGTACAGCGTTGGAGCTGCTTCCGCCAGCTCTCTGCTCCGCTTCTCCCGGCTGCTAATTAAGCGCTGGCTCAGGCGGCGAAGGCACTTACGTGTCCTCTGCAGCGGGTACTGTTGTCCGGGCGGGCGCTCCTCCGTGAGGAGGTCCGCGCCCCGGGTGGCCAGCTCCAGGGCTACAGGATCCTACAGTACTTTGGGTTGGGAGCGCCAAAACACAAAGTCTTGCAGGAGACCGATCCGGTGGTGCTCGGTCTCCTGCGTTGTGCTGTTTGGGAGATCCGTCATTCTGTCAGCTTTCGCGGGGAAGGCGAGCAGGGAGGCCGGCAAAGTGCAGCCAGAACGTCGGGTAAACGGGATTTATTTGCCAAAGACGGACAAGCACGGACAACACTCTGACACTACAATGACGGATCTGGCATACATGGGGAGACGCGGACTAATACACATGGGACTAGGCAAGAGAAACAGGACACAGGTGATCACAATTAGGAATGAACGCGAGGTAATGAGGGGGCGTGGCGCACACTAGGATCGTACGGAGCGGATCGTGACACTTACAATGTGCAAAAGTACATGCAATAATATACTAGCACACTGTCAACAAAGCCTCTTAAAATCTACCCCTTATCGCAGAACGTTGCCCTAGGGCAACGAAAAGATAAACTATATTTCAGAACCTGCAAAAAAATAAAATAAATAAATAAATCCTGGAAAAAAAAAAAAAAGACTTCTCTACAGCTTCATAGACACGCACATATTTCTTCTTATCTACTGTTAACGCCAATATAAATAAGATTAGTAAAGGAAGTGCAGCGGGCGGCCTCATTTGCACTCAGTGGGACTGCCGGCCCCATTCACACCTAGATGATCAGGCGGGCCCGTTCGCACCTAGTTGACCGGGCGGCCGCATTTTCGTAGTTGAAAAGGTGCCCGGATTTGCATGCATTTGACCAGGTCGGCCACATTTACACATAGTTGAAAAGGCGGCCGCATTAACATTTAGTGGGCCCCATTCACGCCTAATTTAGGGCGGTGGGGGTGGAGCTGGGGTGTGGGGTGGGGGTTTAGCGCGGTGTGGTTGGAGCTGGGGATGGGCAGTGGCCAGCTCCCGGAGGCCTCCCGGTGCTCCCCGTGGGCCCCTGTGCACTCCCCGGGCCGCCAATGGCAGAGGCCCGGTGGCCAGGAAGGACAAATGTCCCGAAATTGACCAGACGACACCAGGCCTCCTGTCCAGGCAGGGGGCGGAGCCTCCCCAGCCTCGCCGGCCCGCCCGATCTTTGGGGCGGGCCCTGCGGGCGGTACTCCGGTATGGTACCAGCAAGATATCAGGGGAGAGCCGATCGCTTACAGGCTCCGCCATGAGAAGTCGGCCCGGTCGTCTTTCATAGTTGAAAAGGCGGCCTCCGAGTCCTACGTCTGACAGACAGTCAGACGTGATCCACTCTGGCAGGGCCCCTCCCTACACCGAAGACTATGTCGGTTGGAAGAGAATGGCGCACGACGCCCTCCTCTTCCACCACCACCACCGACGGGAGAAAGAAAGGGGCCGGTCGGTGGACCAGGCGGCCGGGGCCATAGAGGCGGGCCTGGCCAGGGTTCTGTGCGATGGCCGGTGCCTCTCAAACTCACCCCGCTGCTGCGTTTGGCCTCGGTGGACCAGGCGGCTTTACTTGCAGCTGAGTTTGAGAGGCCTCGCAGACTAACCCCGCTGCAGCTCCAAACCCTAGGCATAGGCCAGACGGGCAACCATAGCTACAGCCTTAGGACAAGGGCAACAGGGGCAGCCTCCGCCCAAGGCCTAAGCATAGGCCGCAGTGACAACCCAGGGGCCAAGGGGACGGGACGGGACGAGGGAGTGACGGAGGGGACACGGAGGGAGCAGGGGGGAACACCGGTGTGCTGCGGGCGGGACTGCAGAGCCGGGCTGGACGGGAGAGGCGGCCTCAGGCAGGGCCGCGGGCAGGACGGGAGAGGCGGCCTCAGGCAGGGCTGCGGGCATGTGTCCAGCAGAGGGGCGCCTCAGCGGGCGCCGCCATCACTTGGTCAGCAGGGGGCGCCTTGGCAGGCACCTCGGGCGTGTGTCCAGCAGGGGGCGCCTCGGCAGGTACCTCGGGCGCCTCAATCACGTGGCCAGCAGGCGGCGCCTCGGCGGGCACCTCAGGCGTGCGGCCAGCAGGGGGCGCCACGGGCAGAGCGGAGGCAGCAGCAGGCGTGCGACCGGCAGGGGGCGCCTCGGCAGGTACCTCGGGCGCCTCAATCACGTGGCCAGCAGGGGGCGCCTCGGCGGGCACCTCAGGCGTGCGGCCAGCAGGGGGCGCCACGGGCAGAGCGGAGGCAGCTGCAGGCGTGCGACCAGCAGGGTGCGCCTCGGCTGGCGCCGCCGTCACGCGGCCAGCAGGGGGCGCAACCGCGGCCACCTCAGGCAGCTCAGGCGCCGGCAGGACAAGCGAGACGGGCAGTTCAGGCGCCGGCAGGACAGGCGAGACGGGCAGATCAGGCATTTCAAGTGCCGGCAGGACAGGCGAGACAGGCAGTTCAGGTGCTGGCAGGACAGGCGAGACAGGCAGTTCAGGTGCCGGCAGGACAGGCGGCTGGTCTCCGTCGGGACCGACCAGGCGGGTAGGGGTGCAGTCGTCCCAGGCGGGAAGCAGAGAGCAGGCTCCTAGGTACAGCGTTGGAGCTGCTTCCGCCAGCTCTCTGCTCCGCTTCTCCCGGCTGCTAATTAAGCGCTGGCTCAGGCGGCGAAGGCACTTACGTGTCCTCTGCAGCGGGTACTGTTGTCCGGGCGGGCGCTCCTCCGTGAGGAGGTCCGCGCCCCGGGTGGCCAGCTCCAGGGCTACAGGATCCTACAGTACTTTGGGTTGGGAGCGCCAAAACACAAAGTCTTGCAGGAGACCGATCCGGTGGTGCTCGGTCTCCTGCGTTGTGCTGTTTGGGAGATCCGTCATTCTGTCAGCTTTCGCGGGGAAGGCGAGCAGGGAGGCCGGCAAAGTGCAGCCAGAACGTCGGGTAAACGGGATTTATTTGCCAAAGACGGACAAGCACGGACAACACTCTGACACTACAATGACGGATCTGGCATACATGGGGAGACGCGGACTAATACACATGGGACTAGGCAAGAGAAACAGGACACAGGTGATCACAATTAGGAATGAACGCGAGGTAATGAGGGGGCGTGGCGCACACTAGGATCGTACGGAGCGGATCGTGACACTTACAATGTGCAAAAGTACATGCAATAATATACTAGCACACTGTCAACAAAGCCTCTTAAAATCTACCCCTTATCGCAGAACGTTGCCCTAGGGCAACGAAAAGATAAACTATATTTCAGAACCTGCAAAAAAATAAAATAAATAAATAAATCCTGGAAAAAAAAAAAAAAGACTTCTCTACAGCTTCATAGACACGCACATATTTCTTCTTATCTACTGTTAACGCCAATATAAATAAGATTAGTAAAGGAAGTGCAGCGGGCGGCCTCATTTGCACTCAGTGGGACTGCCGGCCCCATTCACACCTAGATGATCAGGCGGGCCCGTTCGCACCTAGTTGACCGGGCGGCCGCATTTTCGTAGTTGAAAAGGCGCCCGGATTTGCATGCATTTGACCAGGTCGGCCACATTTACACATAGTTGAAAAGGCGGCCGCATTAACATTTAGTGGGCCCCATTCACGCCTAATTTAGGGCGGTGGGGGTGGAGCTGGGGTGTGGGGTGGGGGTTTAGCGCGGTGTGGTTGGAGCTGGGGATGGGCAGTGGCCAGCTCCCGGAGGCCTCCCGGTGCTCCCCGTGGGCCCCTGTGCACTCCCCGGGCCGCCAATGGCAGAGGCCCGGTGGCCAGGAAGGACAAATGTCCCGAAATTGACCAGACGACACCAGGCCTCCTGTCCAGGCAGGGGGCGGAGCCTCCCCAGCCTCGCCGGCCCGCCCGATCTTTGGGGCGGGCCCTGCGGGCGGTACTCCGGTATGGTACCAGCAAGATATCAGGGGAGAGCCGATCGCTTACAGGCTCCGCCATGAGAAGTCGGCCCGGTCGTCTTTCATAGTTGAAAAGGCGGCCTCCGAGTCCTACGTCTGACAGACAGTCAGACGTGATCCACTCTGGCAGGGCCCCTCCCTACACCGAAGACTATGTCGGTTGGAAGAGAATGGCGCACGACGCCCTCCTCTTCCACCACCACCACCGACGGGAGAAAGAAAGGGGCCGGTCGGTGGACCAGGCGGCCGGGGCCATAGAGGCGGGCCTGGCCAGGGTTCTGTGCGATGGCCGGTGCCTCTCAAACTCACCCCGCTGCTGCGTTTGGCCTCGGTGGACCAGGCGGCTTTACTTGCAGCTGAGTTTGAGAGGCCTCGCAGACTAACCCCGCTGCAGCTCCAAACCCTAGGCATAGGCCAGACGGGCAACCATAGCTACAGCCTTAGGACAAGGGCAACAGGGGCAGCCTCCGCCCAAGGCCTAAGCATAGGCCGCAGTGACAACCCAGGGGCCAAGGGGACGGGACGGGACGAGGGAGTGACGGAGGGGACACGGAGGGAGCAGGGGGGAACACCGGTGTGCTGCGGGCGGGACTGCAGAGCCGGGCTGGACGGGAGAGGCGGCCTCAGGCAGGGCCGCGGGCAGGACGGGAGAGGCGGCCTCAGGCAGGGCTGCGGGCATGTGTCCAGCAGAGGGGCGCCTCAGCGGGCGCCGCCATCACTTGGTCAGCAGGGGGCGCCTTGGCAGGCACCTCGGGCGTGTGTCCAGCAGGGGGCGCCTCGGCAGGTACCTCGGGCGCCTCAATCACGTGGCCAGCAGGCGGCACCTCGGCGGGCACCTCAGGCGTGCGGCCAGCAGGGGGCGCCACGGGCAGAGCGGAGGCAGCAGCAGGCGTGCGACCGGCAGGGGGCGCCTCGGCAGGTACCTCGGGCGCCTCAATCACGTGGCCAGCAGGGGGCGCCTCGGCGGGCACCTCAGGCGTGCGGCCAGCAGGGGGCGCCACGGGCAGAGCGGAGGCAGCTGCAGGCGTGCGACCAGCAGGGTGCGCCTCGGCTGGCGCCGCCGTCACGCGGCCAGCAGGGGGCGCAACCGCGGCCACCTCAGGCAGCTCAGGCGCCGGCAGGACAAGCGAGACGGGCAGTTCAGGCGCCGGCAGGACAGGCGAGACGGGCAGATCAGGCATTTCAAGTGCCGGCAGGACAGGCGAGACGGGCAGATCAGGCATTTCAAGTGCCGGCAGGACAGGCGAGACAGGCAGTTCAGGTGCTGGCAGGACAGGCGAGACAGGCAGTTCAGGTGCCGGCAGGACAGGCGGCTGGTCTCCGTCGGGACCGACCAGGCGGGTAGGGGTGCAGTCGTCCCAGGCGGGAAGCAGAGAGCAGGCTCCTAGGTACAGCGTTGGAGCTGCTTCCGCCAGCTCTCTGCTCCGCTTCTCCCGGCTGCTAATTAAGCGCTGGCTCAGGCGGCGAAGGCACTTACGTGTCCTCTGCAGCGGGTACTGTTGTCCGGGCGGGCGCTCCTCCGTGAGGAGGTCCGCGCCCCGGGTGGCCAGCTCCAGGGCTACAGGATCCTACAGTACTTTGGGTTGGGAGCGCCAAAACACAAAGTCTTGCAGGAGACCGATCCGGTGGTGCTCGGTCTCCTGCGTTGTGCTGTTTGGGAGATCCGTCATTCTGTCAGCTTTCGCGGGGAAGGCGAGCAGGGAGGCCGGCAAAGTGCAGCCAGAACGTCGGGTAAACGGGATTTATTTGCCAAAGACGGACAAGCACGGACAACACTCTGACACTACAATGACGGATCTGGCATACATGGGGAGACGCGGACTAATACACATGGGACTAGGCAAGAGAAACAGGACACAGGTGATCACAATTAGGAATGAACGCGAGGTAATGAGGGGGCGTGGCGCACACTAGGATCGTACGGAGCGGATCGTGACACTTACAATGTGCAAAAGTACATGCAATAATATACTAGCACACTGTCAACAAAGCCTCTTAAAATCTACCCCTTATCGCAGAACGTTGCCCTAGGGCAACGAAAAGATAAACTATATTTCAGAACCTGCAAAAAAATAAAATAAATAAATAAATCCTGGAAAAAAAAAAAAAAGACTTCTCTACAGCTTCATAGACACGCACATATTTCTTCTTATCTACTGTTAACGCCAATATAAATAAGATTAGTAAAGGAAGTGCAGCGGGCGGCCTCATTTGCACTCAGTGGGACTGCCGGCCCCATTCACACCTAGATGATCAGGCGGGCCCGTTCGCACCTAGTTGACCGGGCGGCCGCATTTTCGTAGTTGAAAAGGCGCCCGGATTTGCATGCATTTGACCAGGTCGGCCACATTTACACATAGTTGAAAAGGCGGCCGCATTAACATTTAGTGGGCCCCATTCACGCCTAATTTAGGGCGGTGGGGGTGGAGCTGGGGTGTGGGGTGGGGGTTTAGCGCGGTGTGGTTGGAGCTGGGGATGGGCAGTGGCCAGCTCCCGGAGGCCTCCCGGTGCTCCCCGTGGGCCCCTGTGCACTCCCCGGGCCGCCAATGGCAGAGGCCCGGTGGCCAGGAAGGACAAATGTCCCGAAATTGACCAGACGACACCAGGCCTCCTGTCCAGGCAGGGGGCGGAGCCTCCCCAGCCTCGCCGGCCCGCCCGATCTTTGGGGCGGGCCCTGCGGGCGGTACTCCGGTATGGTACCAGCAAGATATCAGGGGAGAGCCGATCGCTTACAGGCTCCGCCATGAGAAGTCGGCCCGGTCGTCTTTCATAGTTGAAAAGGCGGCCTCCGAGTCCTACGTCTGACAGACAGTCAGACGTGATCCACTCTGGCAGGGCCCCTCCCTACACCGAAGACTATGTCGGTTGGAAGAGAATGGCGCACGACGCCCTCCTCTTCCACCACCACCACCGACGGGAGAAAGAAAGGGGCCGGTCGGTGGACCAGGCGGCCGGGGCCATAGAGGCGGGCCTGGCCAG
Source organism: Paramormyrops kingsleyae (assembly GCF_048594095.1). NCBI lineage: Eukaryota > Metazoa > Chordata > Actinopteri > Osteoglossiformes > Mormyridae > Paramormyrops > Paramormyrops kingsleyae. The sequence goes on along the minus strand of NC_132821.1, from coordinate 626,886 downwards.
GGTTCTGTGCGATGGCCGGTGCCTCTCAAACTCACCCCGCTGCTGCGTTTGGCCTCGGTGGACCAGGCGGCTTTACTTGCAGCTGAGTTTGAGAGGCCTCGCAGACTAACCCCGCTGCAGCTCCAAACCCTAGGCATAGGCCAGACGGGCAACCATAGCTACAGCCTTAGGACAAGGGCAACAGGGGCAGCCTCCGCCCAAGGCCTAAGCATAGGCCGCAGTGACAACCCAGGGGCCAAGGGGACGGGACGGGACGAGGGAGTGACGGAGGGGACACGGAGGGAGCAGGGGGGAACACCGGTGTGCTGCGGGCGGGACTGCAGAGCCGGGCTGGACGGGAGAGGCGGCCTCAGGCAGGGCCGCGGGCAGGACGGGAGAGGCGGCCTCAGGCAGGGCTGCGGGCATGTGTCCAGCAGAGGGGCGCCTCAGCGGGCGCCGCCATCACTTGGTCAGCAGGGGGCGCCTTGGCAGGCACCTCGGGCGTGTGTCCAGCAGGGGGCGCCTCGGCAGGTACCTCGGGCGCCTCAATCACGTGGCCAGCAGGCGGCGCCTCGGCGGGCACCTCAGGCGTGCGGCCAGCAGGGGGCGCCACGGGCAGAGCGGAGGCAGCAGCAGGCGTGCGACCGGCAGGGGGCGCCTCGGCAGGTACCTCGGGCGCCTCAATCACGTGGCCAGCAGGGGGCGCCTCGGCGGGCACCTCAGGCGTGCGGCCAGCAGGGGGCGCCACGGGCAGAGCGGAGGCAGCTGCAGGCGTGCGACCAGCAGGGTGCGCCTCGGCTGGCGCCGCCGTCACGCGGCCAGCAGGGGGCGCAACCGCGGCCACCTCAGGCAGCTCAGGCGCCGGCAGGACAAGCGAGACGGGCAGTTCAGGCGCCGGCAGGACAGGCGAGACGGGCAGATCAGGCATTTCAAGTGCCGGCAGGACAGGCGAGACAGGCAGTTCAGGTGCTGGCAGGACAGGCGAGACAGGCAGTTCAGGTGCCGGCAGGACAGGCGGCTGGTCTCCGTCGGGACCGACCAGGCGGGTAGGGGTGCAGTCGTCCCAGGCGGGAAGCAGAGAGCAGGCTCCTAGGTACAGCGTTGGAGCTGCTTCCGCCAGCTCTCTGCTCCGCTTCTCCCGGCTGCTAATTAAGCGCTGGCTCAGGCGGCGAAGGCACTTACGTGTCCTCTGCAGCGGGTACTGTTGTCCGGGCGGGCGCTCCTCCGTGAGGAGGTCCGCGCCCCGGGTGGCCAGCTCCAGGGCTACAGGATCCTACAGTACTTTGGGTTGGGAGCGCCAAAACACAAAGTCTTGCAGGAGACCGATCCGGTGGTGCTCGGTCTCCTGCGTTGTGCTGTTTGGGAGATCCGTCATTCTGTCAGCTTTCGCGGGGAAGGCGAGCAGGGAGGCCGGCAAAGTGCAGCCAGAACGTCGGGTAAACGGGATTTATTTGCCAAAGACGGACAAGCACGGACAACACTCTGACACTACAATGACGGATCTGGCATACATGGGGAGACGCGGACTAATACACATGGGACTAGGCAAGAGAAACAGGACACAGGTGATCACAATTAGGAATGAACGCGAGGTAATGAGGGGGCGTGGCGCACACTAGGATCGTACGGAGCGGATCGTGACACTTACAATGTGCAAAAGTACATGCAATAATATACTAGCACACTGTCAACAAAGCCTCTTAAAATCTACCCCTTATCGCAGAACGTTGCCCTAGGGCAACGAAAAGATAAACTATATTTCAGAACCTGCAAAAAAATAAAATAAATAAATAAATCCTGGAAAAAAAAAAAAAAGACTTCTCTACAGCTTCATAGACACGCACATATTTCTTCTTATCTACTGTTAACGCCAATATAAATAAGATTAGTAAAGGAAGTGCAGCGGGCGGCCTCATTTGCACTCAGTGGGACTGCCGGCCCCATTCACACCTAGATGATCAGGCGGGCCCGTTCGCACCTAGTTGACCGGGCGGCCGCATTTTCGTAGTTGAAAAGGCGCCCGGATTTGCATGCATTTGACCAGGTCGGCCACATTTACACATAGTTGAAAAGGCGGCCGCATTAACATTTAGTGGGCCCCATTCACGCCTAATTTAGGGCGGTGGGGGTGGAGCTGGGGTGTGGGGTGGGGGTTTAGCGCGGTGTGGTTGGAGCTGGGGATGGGCAGTGGCCAGCTCCCGGAGGCCTCCCGGTGCTCCCCGTGGGCCCCTGTGCACTCCCCGGGCCGCCAATGGCAGAGGCCCGGTGGCCAGGAAGGACAAATGTCCCGAAATTGACCAGACGACACCAGGCCTCCTGTCCAGGCAGGGGGCGGAGCCTCCCCAGCCTCGCCGGCCCGCCCGATCTTTGGGGCGGGCCCTGCGGGCGGTACTCCGGTATGGTACCAGCAAGATATCAGGGGAGAGCCGATCGCTTACAGGCTCCGCCATGAGAAGTCGGCCCGGTCGTCTTTCATAGTTGAAAAGGCGGCCTCCGAGTCCTACGTCTGACAGACAGTCAGACGTGATCCACTCTGGCAGGGCCCCTCCCTACACCGAAGACTATGTCGGTTGGAAGAGAATGGCGCACGACGCCCTCCTCTTCCACCACCACCACCGACGGGAGAAAGAAAGGGGCCGGTCGGTGGACCAGGCGGCCGGGGCCATAGAGGCGGGCCTGGCCAGGGTTCTGTGCGATGGCCGGTGCCTCTCAAACTCACCCCGCTGCTGCGTTTGGCCTCGGTGGACCAGGCGGCTTTACTTGCAGCTGAGTTTGAGAGGCCTCGCAGACTAACCCCGCTGCAGCTCCAAACCCTAGGCATAGGCCAGACGGGCAACCATAGCTACAGCCTTAGGACAAGGGCAACAGGGGCAGCCTCCGCCCAAGGCCTAAGCATAGGCCGCAGTGACAACCCAGGGGCCAAGGGGACGGGACGGGACGAGGGAGTGACGGAGGGGACACGGAGGGAGCAGGGGGGAACACCGGTGTGCTGCGGGCGGGACTGCAGAGCCGGGCTGGACGGGAGAGGCGGCCTCAGGCAGGGCCGCGGGCAGGACGGGAGAGGCGGCCTCAGGCAGGGCTGCGGGCATGTGTCCAGCAGAGGGGCGCCTCAGCGGGCGCCGCCATCACTTGGTCAGCAGGGGGCGCCTTGGCAGGCACCTCGGGCGTGTGTCCAGCAGGGGGCGCCTCGGCAGGTACCTCGGGCGCCTCAATCACGTGGCCAGCAGGCGGCGCCTCGGCGGGCACCTCAGGCGTGCGGCCAGCAGGGGGCGCCACGGGCAGAGCGGAGGCAGCAGCAGGCGTGCGACCGGCAGGGGGCGCCTCGGCAGGTACCTCGGGCGCCTCAATCACGTGGCCAGCAGGGGGCGCCTCGGCGGGCACCTCAGGCGTGCGGCCAGCAGGGGGCGCCACGGGCAGAGCGGAGGCAGCTGCAGGCGTGCGACCAGCAGGGTGCGCCTCGGCTGGCGCCGCCGTCACGCGGCCAGCAGGGGGCGCAACCGCGGCCACCTCAGGCAGCTCAGGCGCCGGCAGGACAAGCGAGACGGGCAGTTCAGGCGCCGGCAGGACAGGCGAGACGGGCAGATCAGGCATTTCAAGTGCCGGCAGGACAGGCGAGACAGGCAGTTCAGGTGCTGGCAGGACAGGCGAGACAGGCAGTTCAGGTGCCGGCAGGACAGGCGGCTGGTCTCCGTCGGGACCGACCAGGCGGGTAGGGGTGCAGTCGTCCCAGGCGGGAAGCAGAGAGCAGGCTCCTAGGTACAGCGTTGGAGCTGCTTCCGCCAGCTCTCTGCTCCGCTTCTCCCGGCTGCTAATTAAGCGCTGGCTCAGGCGGCGAAGGCACTTACGTGTCCTCTGCAGCGGGTACTGTTGTCCGGGCGGGCGCTCCTCCGTGAGGAGGTCCGCGCCCCGGGTGGCCAGCTCCAGGGCTACAGGATCCTACAGTACTTTGGGTTGGGAGCGCCAAAACACAAAGTCTTGCAGGAGACCGATCCGGTGGTGCTCGGTCTCCTGCGTTGTGCTGTTTGGGAGATCCGTCATTCTGTCAGCTTTCGCGGGGAAGGCGAGCAGGGAGGCCGGCAAAGTGCAGCCAGAACGTCGGGTAAACGGGATTTATTTGCCAAAGACGGACAAGCACGGACAACACTCTGACACTACAATGACGGATCTGGCATACATGGGGAGACGCGGACTAATACACATGGGACTAGGCAAGAGAAACAGGACACAGGTGATCACAATTAGGAATGAACGCGAGGTAATGAGGGGGCGTGGCGCACACTAGGATCGTACGGAGCGGATCGTGACACTTACAATGTGCAAAAGTACATGCAATAATATACTAGCACACTGTCAACAAAGCCTCTTAAAATCTACCCCTTATCGCAGAACGTTGCCCTAGGGCAACGAAAAGATAAACTATATTTCAGAACCTGCAAAAAAATAAAATAAATAAATAAATCCTGGAAAAAAAAAAAAAAGACTTCTCTACAGCTTCATAGACACGCACATATTTCTTCTTATCTACTGTTAACGCCAATATAAATAAGATTAGTAAAGGAAGTGCAGCGGGCGGCCTCATTTGCACTCAGTGGGACTGCCGGCCCCATTCACACCTAGATGATCAGGCGGGCCCGTTCGCACCTAGTTGACCGGGCGGCCGCATTTTCGTAGTTGAAAAGGCGCCCGGATTTGCATGCATTTGACCAGGTCGGCCACATTTACACATAGTTGAAAAGGCGGCCGCATTAACATTTAGTGGGCCCCATTCACGCCTAATTTAGGGCGGTGGGGGTGGAGCTGGGGTGTGGGGTGGGGGTTTAGCGCGGTGTGGTTGGAGCTGGGGATGGGCAGTGGCCAGCTCCCGGAGGCCTCCCGGTGCTCCCCGTGGGCCCCTGTGCACTCCCCGGGCCGCCAATGGCAGAGGCCCGGTGGCCAGGAAGGACAAATGTCCCGAAATTGACCAGACGACACCAGGCCTCCTGTCCAGGCAGGGGGCGGAGCCTCCCCAGCCTCGCCGGCCCGCCCGATCTTTGGGGCGGGCCCTGCGGGCGGTACTCCGGTATGGTACCAGCAAGATATCAGGGGAGAGCCGATCGCTTACAGGCTCCGCCATGAGAAGTCGGCCCGGTCGTCTTTCATAGTTGAAAAGGCGGCCTCCGAGTCCTACGTCTGACAGACAGTCAGACGTGATCCACTCTGGCAGGGCCCCTCCCTACACCGAAGACTATGTCGGTTGGAAGAGAATGGCGCACGACGCCCTCCTCTTCCACCACCACCACCGACGGGAGAAAGAAAGGGGCCGGTCGGTGGACCAGGCGGCCGGGGCCATAGAGGCGGGCCTGGCCAGGGTTCTGTGCGATGGCCGGTGCCTCTCAAACTCACCCCGCTGCTGCGTTTGGCCTCGGTGGACCAGGCGGCTTTACTTGCAGCTGAGTTTGAGAGGCCTCGCAGACTAACCCCGCTGCAGCTCCAAACCCTAGGCATAGGCCAGACGGGCAACCATAGCTACAGCCTTAGGACAAGGGCAACAGGGGCAGCCTCCGCCCAAGGCCTAAGCATAGGCCGCAGTGACAACCCAGGGGCCAAGGGGACGGGACGGGACGAGGGAGTGACGGAGGGGACACGGAGGGAGCAGGGGGGAACACCGGTGTGCTGCGGGCGGGACTGCAGAGCCGGGCTGGACGGGAGAGGCGGCCTCAGGCAGGGCCGCGGGCAGGACGGGAGAGGCGGCCTCAGGCAGGGCTGCGGGCATGTGTCCAGCAGAGGGGCGCCTCAGCGGGCGCCGCCATCACTTGGTCAGCAGGGGGCGCCTTGGCAGGCACCTCGGGCGTGTGTCCAGCAGGGGGCGCCTCGGCAGGTACCTCGGGCGCCTCAATCACGTGGCCAGCAGGCGGCGCCTCGGCGGGCACCTCAGGCGTGCGGCCAGCAGGGGGCGCCACGGGCAGAGCGGAGGCAGCAGCAGGCGTGCGACCGGCAGGGGGCGCCTCGGCAGGTACCTCGGGCGCCTCAATCACGTGGCCAGCAGGGGGCGCCTCGGCGGGCACCTCAGGCGTGCGGCCAGCAGGGGGCGCCAAGGGCAGAGCGGAGGCAGCTGCAGGCGTGCGACCAGCAGGGTGCGCCTCGGCTGGCGCCGCCGTCACGCGGCCAGCAGGGGGCGCAACCGCGGCCACCTCAGGCAGCTCAGGCGCCGGCAGGACAAGCGAGACGGGCAGTTCAGGCGCCGGCAGGACAGGCGAGACGGGCAGATCAGGCATTTCAAGTGCCGGCAGGACAGGCGAGACGGGCAGATCAGGCATTTCAAGTGCCGGCAGGACAGGCGAGACAGGCAGTTCAGGTGCTGGCAGGACAGGCGAGACAGGCAGTTCAGGTGCCGGCAGGACAGGCGGCTGGTCTCCGTCGGGACCGACCAGGCGGGTAGGGGTGCAGTCGTCCCAGGCGGGAAGCAGAGAGCAGGCTCCTAGGTACAGCGTTGGAGCTGCTTCCGCCAGCTCTCTGCTCCGCTTCTCCCGGCTGCTAATTAAGCGCTGGCTCAGGCGGCGAAGGCACTTACGTGTCCTCTGCAGCGGGTACTGTTGTCCGGGCGGGCGCTCCTCCGTGAGGAGGTCCGCGCCCCGGGTGGCCAGCTCCAGGGCTACAGGATCCTACAGTACTTTGGGTTGGGAGCGCCAAAACACAAAGTCTTGCAGGAGACCGATCCGGTGGTGCTCGGTCTCCTGCGTTGTGCTGTTTGGGAGATCCGTCATTCTGTCAGCTTTCGCGGGGAAGGCGAGCAGGGAGGCCGGCAAAGTGCAGCCAGAACGTCGGGTAAACGGGATTTATTTGCCAAAGACGGACAAGCACGGACAACACTCTGACACTACAATGACGGATCTGGCATACATGGGGAGACGCGGACTAATACACATGGGACTAGGCAAGAGAAACAGGACACAGGTGATCACAATTAGGAATGAACGCGAGGTAATGAGGGGGCGTGGCGCACACTAGGATCGTACGGAGCGGATCGTGACACTTACAATGTGCAAAAGTACATGCAATAATATACTAGCACACTGTCAACAAAGCCTCTTAAAATCTACCCCTTATCGCAGAACGTTGCCCTAGGGCAACGAAAAGATAAACTATATTTCAGAACCTGCAAAAAAATAAAATAAATAAATAAATCCTGGAAAAAAAAAAAAAGACTTCTCTACAGCTTCATAGACACGCACATATTTCTTCTTATCTACTGTTAACGCCAATATAAATAAGATTAGTAAAGGAAGTGCAGCGGGCGGCCTCATTTGCACTCAGTGGGACTGCCGGCCCCATTCACACCTAGATGATCAGGCGGGCCCGTTCGCACCTAGTTGACCGGGCGGCCGCATTTTCGTAGTTGAAAAGGCGCCCGGATTTGCATGCATTTGACCAGGTCGGCCACATTTACACATAGTTGAAAAGGCGGCCGCATTAACATTTAGTGGGCCCCATTCACGCCTAATTTAGGGCGGTGGGGGTGGAGCTGGGGTGTGGGGTGGGGGTTTAGCGCGGTGTGGTTGGAGCTGGGGATGGGCAGTGGCCAGCTCCCGGAGGCCTCCCGGTGCTCCCCGTGGGCCCCTGTGCACTCCCCGGGCCGCCAATGGCAGAGGCCCGGTGGCCAGGAAGGACAAATGTCCCGAAATTGACCAGACGACACCAGGCCTCCTGTCCAGGCAGGGGGCGGAGCCTCCCCAGCCTCGCCGGCCCGCCCGATCTTTGGGGCGGGCCCTGCGGGCGGTACTCCGGTATGGTACCAGCAAGATATCAGGGGAGAGCCGATCGCTTACAGGCTCCGCCATGAGAAGTCGGCCCGGTCGTCTTTCATAGTTGAAAAGGCGGCCTCCGAGTCCTACGTCTGACAGACAGTCAGACGTGATCCACTCTGGCAGGGCCCCTCCCTACACCGAAGACTATGTCGGTTGGAAGAGAATGGCGCACGACGCCCTCCTCTTCCACCACCACCACCGACGGGAGAAAGAAAGGGGCCGGTCGGTGGACCAGGCGGCCGGGGCCATAGAGGCGGGCCTGGCCAGGGTTCTGTGCGATGGCCGGTGCCTCTCAAACTCACCCCGCTGCTGCGTTTGGCCTCGGTGGACCAGGCGGCTTTACTTGCAGCTGAGTTTGAGAGGCCTCGCAGACTAACCCCGCTGCAGCTCCAAACCCTAGGCATAGGCCAGACGGGCAACCATAGCTACAGCCTTAGGACAAGGGCAACAGGGGCAGCCTCCGCCCAAGGCCTAAGCATAGGCCGCAGTGACAACCCAGGGGCCAAGGGGACGGGACGGGACGAGGGAGTGACGGAGGGGACACGGAGGGAGCAGGGGGGAACACCGGTGTGCTGCGGGCGGGACTGCAGAGCCGGGCTGGACGGGAGAGGCGGCCTCAGGCAGGGCCGCGGGCAGGACGGGAGAGGCGGCCTCAGGCAGGGCTGCGGGCATGTGTCCAGCAGAGGGGCGCCTCAGCGGGCGCCGCCATCACTTGGTCAGCAGGGGGCGCCTTGGCAGGCACCTCGGGCGTGTGTCCAGCAGGGGGCGCCTCGGCAGGTACCTCGGGCGCCTCAATCACGTGGCCAGCAGGCGGCGCCTCGGCGGGCACCTCAGGCGTGCGGCCAGCAGGGGGCGCCACGGGCAGAGCGGAGGCAGCAGCAGGCGTGCGACCGGCAGGGGGCGCCTCGGCAGGTACCTCGGGCGCCTCAATCACGTGGCCAGCAGGGGGCGCCTCGGCGGGCACCTCAGGCGTGCGGCCAGCAGGGGGCGCCACGGGCAGAGCGGAGGCAGCTGCAGGCGTGCGACCAGCAGGGTGCGCCTCGGCTGGCGCCGCCGTCACGCGGCCAGCAGGGGGCGCAACCGCGGCCACCTCAGGCAGCTCAGGCGCCGGCAGGACAAGCGAGACGGGCAGTTCAGGCGCCGGCAGGACAGGCGAGACGGGCAGATCAGGCATTTCAAGTGCCGGCAGGACAGGCGAGACAGGCAGTTCAGGTGCTGGCAGGACAGGCGAGACAGGCAGTTCAGGTGCCGGCAGGACAGGCGGCTGGTCTCCGTCGGGACCGACCAGGCGGGTAGGGGTGCAGTCGTCCCAGGCGGGAAGCAGAGAGCAGGCTCCTAGGTACAGCGTTGGAGCTGCTTCCGCCAGCTCTCTGCTCCGCTTCTCCCGGCTGCTAATTAAGCGCTGGCTCAGGCGGCGAAGGCACTTACGTGTCCTCTGCAGCGGGTACTGTTGTCCGGGCGGGCGCTCCTCCGTGAGGAGGTCCGCGCCCCGGGTGGCCAGCTCCAGGGCTACAGGATCCTACAGTACTTTGGGTTGGGAGCGCCAAAACACAAAGTCTTGCAGGAGACCGATCCGGTGGTGCTCGGTCTCCTGCGTTGTGCTGTTTGGGAGATCCGTCATTCTGTCAGCTTTCGCGGGGAAGGCGAGCAGGGAGGCCGGCAAAGTGCAGCCAGAACGTCGGGTAAACGGGATTTATTTGCCAAAGACGGACAAGCACGGACAACACTCTGACACTACAATGACGGATCTGGCATACATGGGGAGACGCGGACTAATACACATGGGACTAGGCAAGAGAAACAGGACACAGGTGATCACAATTAGGAATGAACGCGAGGTAATGAGGGGGCGTGGCGCACACTAGGATCGTACGGAGCGGATCGTGACACTTACAATGTGCAAAAGTACATGCAATAATATACTAGCACACTGTCAACAAAGCCTCTTAAAATCTACCCCTTATCGCAGAACGTTGCCCTAGGGCAACGAAAAGATAAACTATATTTCAGAACCTGCAAAAAAAATAAAATAAATAAATAAATCCTGGAAAAAAAAAAAAAAGACTTCTCTACAGCTTCATAGACACGCACATATTTCTTCTTATCTACTGTTAACGCCAATATAAATAAGATTAGTAAAGGAAGTGCAGCGGGCGGCCTCATTTGCACTCAGTGGGACTGCCGGCCCCATTCACACCTAGATGATCAGGCGGGCCCGTTCGCACCTAGTTGACCGGGCGGCCGCATTTTCGTAGTTGAAAAGGCGCACGGATTTGCATGCATTTGACCAGGTCGGCCACATTTACACATAGTTGAAAAGGCGGCCGCATTAACATTTAGTGGCCCCATTCACGCCTAATTTAGGGCGGTGGGGGTGGAGCTGGGGTGTGGGGTGGGGGTTTAGCGCGGTGTGGTTGGAGCTGGGGATGGGCAGTGGCCAGCTCCCGGAGGCCTCCCGGTGCTCCCCGTGGGCCCCTGTGCACTCCCCGGGCCGCCAATGGCAGAGGCCCGGTGGCCAGGAAGGACAAATGTCCCGAAATTGACCAGACGACACCAGGCCTCCTGCTCAGGCAGGGGGCGGAGCCTCCCCAGCCTCGCCGGCCCGCCCGATCTTTGGGGCGGGCCCTGCGGGCGGTACTCCGGTATGGTACCAGCAAGATATCAGGGGAGAGCCGATCGCTTACAGGCTCCGCCATGAGAAGTCGGCCCGGTCGTCTTTCATAGGTGAAAAGGCGGCCTCCGAGTCCTACGTCTGACAGACAGTCAGACGTGATCCACTCTGGCAGGGCCCCTCCCTACACCGAAGACTATGTCGGTTGGAAGAGAATGGCGCACGACGCCCTCCTCTTCCACCACCACCACCGACGGGAGAAAGAAAGGGGCCGGTCGGTGGACCAGGCGGCCGGGGCCATAGAGGCGGGCCTGGCCAGGGTTCTGTGCGATGGCCGGTGCCTCTCAAACTCACCCCGCTGCTGCGTTTGGCCTCGGTGGACAGGCGGCTTTACTTGCAGCTGAGTTTGAGAGGCCTCGCAGACTACCCCGCTGCAGCTCCAAACCCTAGGCATAGGCCAGACGGGCAACCATAGCTACACTTAGGACAAGGGCAACAGGGGCAGCCTCGCCCAAGGCCTAAGCATAGGCCGCAGTGACAACCCAGGGGCCAAGGGGACGGGACGGGACGAGGGAGTGACGGAGGGGACACGGAGGGAGCAGGGGGGAACACCGGTGTGCTGCGGGCGGGACTGCAGAGCCGGGCTGGACGGGAGAGGCGGCCTCAGCAGGGCCGCGGGCAGGACGGGAGAGGCGGCCTCAGGCAGGGCTGCGGGGCATGTGTCCAGCAGAGGGGCGCCTCAGCGGGCGCCGCCATCACTTGGTCAGCAGGGGCGCCTTGGCAGGCACCTCGGGCGTGTGTCCAGCAGGGGGCGCCTCGGCAGGTACCTCGGGCGCTCAATCACGTGGCCAGCAGGCGGCGCCTCGGCGGGCACCTCAGGCGTGCGGCCAGCAGGGGGCGCCACGGGCAGAGCGGAGGCAGCAGCAGGCGTGCGACCGGCAGGGGGCGCCTCGGCAGGTACCTCGGGCGCCTCAATCACGTGGCCAGCAGGGGCGCCTCGGCGGGCACCTCAGCGCGCGGCCAGCAGGGGGCGCCACGGGCAGAGCGGAGGCAGCTGCAGGCGTGCGACCAGCAGGGTGCGCCTCGGCTGGCGCCGCCGTCACGCGGCCAGCAGGGGGCGCAACCGCGGCCACCTCAGGCAGCTCAGGCGCCGGCAGGACAAGCGAGACGGGCAGTTCAGGCGCCGGCAGGACAGGCGAGACGGGCAGATCAGGCATTTCAAGTGCCGGCAGGACAGGCGAGACAGGCAGTTCAGGTGCTGGCAGGACAGGCGAGACAGGCAGTTCAGGTGCCGGCAGACAGGGCGGCTGGTCTCCGTCGGGACCGACCAGGCGGGTAGGGGTGCAGTCGTCCCAGGCGGGAAGCAGAGAGCAGGCTCCTAGGTACAGCGTTGGAGCTGCTTCCGCCAGCTCTCTGCTCCGCTTTCTCCCGGCTGCTAATTAAGCGCTGGCTCAGGCGGCGAAGGCACTACGTGTCCTCTGCAGCGGGTACTGTTGTCCGGGCGGGCGCTCCTCCGTGAGGAGGTCCGCGCCCCGGGTGGCCAGCTCCAGGGCTACAGGATCCTACAGTACTTTGGGTTGGGAGCGCCAAAACCAAAGTCTTGCAGGAGACCGATCCGGTGGTGCTCGGTCTCCTGCGTTGTGCTGTTTGGGAGATCCGTCATTCTGTCAGCTTTCGCGGGGAAGGCGAGCAGGGAGGCCGGCAAAGTGCAGCCAGAACGTCGGGTAAACGGGATTTATTTGCCAAAGACGGACAAGCACGGACAACACTCTGACACTACAATGACGGATCTGGCATACATGGGGAGACGCGGACTAATACACATGGACTAGCAAGAGAAACAGGACACAGGTGATCACAATTAGGAATGAACGCGAGGTAATGAGGGGGCGTGGCGCACACTAGGATCGTACCGGAGCGGATCGTGACACTTACAATGTGCAAAAGTACATGCAATAATTATACTAGCACACTGTCAACAAAGCCTCTTAAATCTACCCCTTATCGCAGAACGTTGCCCTAGGGCAACGAAAAGATAAACTATATTTCAGAACCTGCAAAAAAAATAAAATAAATAAATAAATCCAGGAAAAAAAAAAAAAAAGACTTCTCTACAGCTTCATAGACACGCACATATTTCTTCTTATCTACTGTTAACGCAATATAAATAAGAATTAGTAAAGGAAGTGCAGCGGGCGGGCCTCAT